>NW_015554084.1:721888-723395 GCF_001515605.1 Sinocyclocheilus anshuiensis | reverse complement strand
ATCATCATATAGTGAGACGGCAGAAGCTGAAAACACCGCGAGCGTCATCCGCGCTTTAGTATGTGTAAACAAAAAAGTGCGCCACACCATCCGCCATTCATTCATTGCGGAAAATCGATTTTTTTTGCCCAGCCCTAGTAATAATAAGCATAAAATTCACAGCACAAAGACTATGTAAAATCAATTTTTTACACTTAACTTTTTATCGAGACTTTTGTTTAAATGTGCATGCTAAGCTAACGGCACTCTAAGCATAAAATAAAAACGTAAATATTGTATAAAATAACATATTTTTGATACTTTTCTGTTTCAGATGTCAGCATGTTGCTAAGCTAAAGGTACTGTAGTACGCATGAAACTCAGCACAAATATTGTGTTATTTTTTTTGCTCATATTTTTAATTCATAGTTTTGTTTCAAATGTTAGCATGCTGCTAGCTAACAACAAAAGCATATCGAGCATAAATACAAGCACAATATTGTGCAAAATTATAAATGTTTATTTTCATTGATTGACTTTTTTCTCACTTCGGCCATCATAAGCATTTACATTTATTCATTCAGAAGACGCTAAAAAGTAACTTACATATGAGGAATACCACAATCTCAGTACAAACAAAACAGTATTTAGAAGTTCAAGTTTACTAGAAAGCTAGATTAGGAAACAAACGGAAGGGAAAGAACAATTTGATTAATTTTTTAGCTTCGTTCTTTGCTTCTTCGGGAAGAAAACTAAAAATCTTGCCTTAGAATTTGTGTTAAATGAAGTATCTTACAAACTAGGTTACCTAATGTTTGGAACAGTTTTTAAGTCAGGAGAGCACTTATAAATCTTAAAATGCTGTCTGTGTAGGCAGCTCACTATGTTTTGGAACTGAGCAAGAGCGAATGGTCTTCACTGTAGATGATTGGTTTAGTTAAACCATGTTTTGTTCTACCACAAACTGAGTTTAAATGATGACATATGGACTGATGACAGCGTCACTCAACGGCACATTCACACGGTTTCCTGACATTGACCTCAGGCACCACTAACATTAGTTGACTGTACCTTTCATTTGTTTGTTCGTTCAAGAGAGCACTTAAAATGGCATGCGTTGGTGCAATTTATCTATAACCTTTCATCTAGTTTTCACCTTGTATGGTCAGTTGCATGCATGTGAGAGACAGAGGAAGAGCGTGTACTTGTGATCCTTGTTTGGTTATGTGTGGGATCTTGACTTTTTCATATCATCCTCACTCGGGATGGTTTTGATCAGTGGTTCTCAACTGGTTTTTCTTCAGGATCCAGACTTTCTGTGACCCTGTACAGACCTGTAAACCTCTAGCAGAGAACCGCTGGGTTTGACACACCCTAGTTTTCGTTTGTGTGTGTGTGTGTCTGTGGGAATGAGAAGACTAGTGGTTATTAGGGGTGTGCGATATTGACAAAAAAATTATATCTCGATATTTTATGGGATTTTATCGATAACGATAATTAGACGATATTTTGCTGAGTGTGTTATTGT
>NW_015554084.1:718472-721317 GCF_001515605.1 Sinocyclocheilus anshuiensis | reverse complement strand
AATGTCAAATCGCACATCGTTAAAACAACAATTACGATATTATCGCAGACGATATATATCGCACACCCCTAGTGGTTATGATGTTGATGACTGTCAGCTGAAGAAGGTGATTTTGTGCAGATGTTGCATGACACTTTGTCAGATGGATCAATGGCAAGTAAGATGTCCATGATAAAGAAATGGAAAAATCTAGGGATGCTCCGATCGATCGGCCGGAGATCGGTATCGGCCGATAATCACATTTTATGACTCGATCGGTACTCACTAACTTGGCCGATCTCACGAACCGATCGCAATTTGATGACGTCAACGCGTGACGACGTACATGATGCGTGGGGACATAAATGATGTGGCGCCGCAGTCATGTCATCGCCGGTGTGGAAATGCTATGACGTTTCGAGAAACAATGAAAAATTCGCTAAATGTCATATGTTTTGCATGATGATATGATGATATGATGAATGGATGGTTCATTTTTAACAGCAGATTCAGTGACGTTAGAGCTGATCTGCGCCTCACTGCACACGTCTGCGGCATGTTACGGCTACACGGCCACCGGAGCTGATCGCGGCCGCTCTAATGCTTGTGTTTATACCGGCCAGCTGTGGCACGTTTCTGAAGCGGCTCTCCATGCTGCTTGGCTAAAAATAGTATTTGTGAGTTGTCACAGCGTGGAGGACGGAACAAAACCTCGTCGGAGCCGTAAGGAATAACGGTAACATAACACGCTGTTCGTGGGCTGCTTTTAAATGAACATTTATTTATAAAACAAAATATCTTCTTTGGCCATATTAGCCTACTCAATAGCATTAACACAGGCTTTACTCCTTTCAAATTTGATCTGGAATGTCACCGTTTCTGTCACTGCTGCGTAAATCAGACGGACTTACTGAAAATGCTAATTCATTCTCTGCCAGTGGGAGAAACAGCGGTTTCCCCAGTAACGGCTGTAAGTTACACAAAGCAGCGCTGAGCTCAAAAACGCTGCTTTATCAGGCATATAACATGCAAGATGAAATGAAAATGTTCTAAATATAGTCTTCCTTCAGAAATACAGTGATATAAAAACACCCGTGCCTCATTTTGATTTTTAAGCGTGCAGTAGCCTGCTCATGTTTATTCAACGAAGCCTTTTGGAAAATCGGTCAGTTTTGATATTGTGGCGAGCGCCACAAATAAATAAATGTATGGGAAACACATCCCACAGCACAACCACCTGAGCCCAACTTCAGTCTACTCATCACCTTAACTTTAACTGCGTTTGTAGCCGGCGCCATAGCCAGACTGATAAACAAACACGGAACTTTGGGCCAGGCGCATGCGCCCGATGAAACCGTTTAAAGCTTGAAGCATCAGAATCGGCATCGGTATCGGCCGATCACCATGACAAGAAATCGGTACTCCGTATCGGCTGCAAAAATCCTGATCGGAGCATCCCTAGAAAAATCTAGTTTCACACATGCCAAGTTCTTAGAAATTGGAAAGAGTCGCAAAAAAGGTCCATCAATTGCCTAGATATGTCTGAAGTACAGCTCACACAGATGTCACTTTCAAACCAAGCAGCTTTCTGTGTGTCAGTTAGGGCTGCACGATAAATCGCATGCGATATTTAATGCGCATCTTGTCAGAAAGCCGGTTCTGTAATCAGCGGTAAATCTCCATCACCTGCGTGCTTTCACATTGAGCAGCATTAACTACACCGAGCCGTTGTGCACTGACGAGCTGCGCAAAAAAATCACTGTACTCCTAGAGCTGTGAATCTTTGGGTGGACAGCGAATCGATTCGATTCACAATTCATAGGTTTCCGATTCGATTCAAGAACGATTTTTGCAAATTCAGAGCGATTCGATTCGATTCGATTCACAATTAAATTCGATTCGATTCGATTAACGATTCAATTCTGCATTCTTTAAGTGCATTCACAGGATTATATAAATGCTTCCCCTAAATTCTTTAAATGCTTAGTCAGGGGGCAAATTACACAGCATTCTTTATGGTTACAGAACCATAGGTTACAGAAAAATAAAATACTTTTGTCCATTGTTAGATGCTAGTTTAATGATGCTATGGCATGACATGGCATGTAGAAATTTATGTAAGCCAAGATAAAAAAA
The DNA here is from genome assembly GCF_001515605.1 of Sinocyclocheilus anshuiensis. Taxonomy (NCBI): domain Eukaryota; kingdom Metazoa; phylum Chordata; class Actinopteri; order Cypriniformes; family Cyprinidae; genus Sinocyclocheilus; species Sinocyclocheilus anshuiensis. The sequence continues at coordinate 719,202 of NW_015554084.1, read as the reverse complement.
AGAGCTTTAAAAGTATTATGTATAGGCTAACATTTTGTCACACCAGGGGTGTTGCCATGTAATCTATATTTTTTTCCTAATGGCAATTTTATGATTGTTTTACATAGGGCCTACTACAAACAATTATTTAAATTTTCTGCACAGAATAAGGTAGAGAATATACTTTATAGTTTCTGTACTGTAATTAATGTCAATTAGCACTGCATCATAGGGTTTGCACTGACTAATCGACTAGTCGACTTCAATGCTCTGCCATGCATAAAAGTCGACTTCAAAAAATCAGAAGTCGTTCAACCCCTACTGCATCATTCATAAATTTAATTTATTTGTGTTTATTGTCTTAATGTTTCATCAGTTCATTCTGCTTTTTATTCAGATTAGCTGCAACAATAGATGCCTTTGTCCATATTAGGCATTTCCTGTACGTCTTAAGTTCTTTGAGCGTGAGATCACTTCTCTTTCAGTGCGAAAACTTCTGTATCTCATTTTCATAAAATAAAATGCTAAAGTATTTAACTTTTCCTCTCCATCGGCGAATGATGATCCTGAATGAAAACGCGCCCTCAGTTTGTTTGCTATAGCAACGAATGCTATACTTTCATGCATCTGATTATCAGATAAACCTTGCACTCTTATTTCAAGGTTGTTGTTAAAGCTGTGGTCATTTTAACAGTTTCCTTCATACATTCGGTTGAACAACATTGTTAAAACACATTTATCATTCAATGGA
>NW_015554084.1:714555-718365 GCF_001515605.1 Sinocyclocheilus anshuiensis | reverse complement strand
CTACAGAAAAGTAAAACTACTTCACTTTAGCATTACTGGCCACGAGTACTAAGGAGAGATCATCACACATCAGCTGTGTAAGTGAGACGAACGGAGCGCGAGCGCAATCTTGTGACAGTCACTGGCGGTAAATAGTGCAGCGCGTGAAGGAGAGATGCGAGGGCACGAACACTGTTCAAGGTCTCCATAAATTCGTGCTTGTAGTAATTTAATGCGTATATATTTTGAAAGCATTGAATCGTTATAGAAATTGAGATTCATTTGATTCTTATCGTTTTAAATCGATTACTGTCCGAAATCGACGATTCACGATTCAAAAATCCATGTTTCAAGATCGATGGATTGCATCGTCAGGGTTTGTAATCGATGCATCGAGAAAACGAGTGAATCGTTACACCCCTATGTACTCCACTAAAATATATTTGAGAAATGTACTATTTTTTTTATTCATGTTGGGTTTTATGTGGTTGGAATTTTTTATATAATTTCTTAGAATATTTTGAAAGTGCAAGATATTAATAAAAAAAGTTAAAAAAAAAGTGTTCTTTTCATGATTTGTTCTTTTTTCCTTCCTTCCCATTTTTTTTTGTTTTTTGCAAATATCATATCTTTTTAAATATTAGCCTAAAAATAATTGTTTTTGGGAGGTTGCACCACATTTACATGTACAACCTAAACTAAACTTGTCATGTCATTACAGGGTCAAAATATCTTATGTTTTAAGACACTTATTGACACACTCATGAAGGTTCATCACTAATATAATTTCTTATAATTTTTTTTCTGTATGTTGTTGGTCACACCAAATGACTGATTATTCTGACAAAAATAATAATAAGCAGAAAAGCAGTTTTCTTAAAATTAATTTATTTTAATTTATTTAATGAACTGCTAATGAAGTGTTCTTTTCAATATTTTTTTAATGAAACTTGATACCCTGAAGTTGATGTCTTTGATATCTCCCCTAAAAAAAAAAACAATTAAATTCAGAAATTAAAAACATGGCACATTAGAGGTGTATTCAAAGCATTCTGCGTGAATTGCATTTGTAACTTTTTTTGTTGTTGTTGTTGATAAACTAATAGATCTGGACAAAAAGATATCAGTGAATATCAGCTGTGTATAAAAATATATGACTTTGTCTCCCCTAAAAATACTAGAAATATAAATAAATAATTCAGAAATTAAAAACATGCTAATCATAAGAGGTATATTCTGGTCATTCTATGTATGAATTACATTTGTAACTTTTTTTTATTTTTTATTAATATATCTGGACAAAAAAATATCAGTGGATATCAACCATCTGTGTGTGTATAAAAATATGCGACTGTACAAAATGCGGTTTTGTTGACCTACATCTGAAGCACCAGGTGAAAGAGATGGATGAAAAGAGAGCAGTGAACGGCTATTTACATGAAGGCTGTGCTGAATTTCTCTAATATAGGTCAAGGCTATCAAAACTGGTGCTTGTTGACTGCAGAGATTGTCTCTCGTTGGCTCCCAGTCATGGCAAACATCAACATCAAAATGCAAGTTTCTCTCTCACCTCTCAAACAAGATGTTTAGGAAGAGATTACATGACTTAACACTTGAGCACAAACCATGTCACAGTTGAGCAAGCTGGTGAGAGCTAGCTTCCCCTCTCTCACCGCACACTCTCTCTCACACACACACACACACACACACACACACACACTCGCTCACAGCTGTGTGGGGTGTGTGTTTTGGCGTGTACTTCAGAAGGATGGGAGTGCCTGTAACAGGAGGGTTGCAGGGTTGCTCTTTCTTGTTCTTACACACACAGAGACATGTCAACTTTGGCCCACTGTCGTCTGTCCTACATGAAAACAAACATCTCTTGTATTGGACTTCTGCGTTGGGGAAATGCCAGTCCATAGCCTGTTATCAACATGCAACACTGGTGCTATTTGTCTTGGCAAATGTCTTGCGCTTTTTTAGCAGAAGTAGGTCTTCTCTGGTGTATAATGGTATGGATAGTCCCAGGTGACAAACCCACACACTGCACACACATCGTCATGAACCATTTGGTGCAGATTGTGCGTAAAAATGGCAAAACACCAGGCTCCAATCTAATTGGTTGACTAAGTCAGAGGAGGTACCTGGTACCTGGATCTGGAATTTATGAGGTTCATGACATCAAATTGAAGGGGATTTCAACTATAAAATAAGTAAATTTGACACTTTTAAAAGCCTCCAAATATGCATGTCTGTCTTATTTAATTCTGTTTATTCTTTCCAAACATATTGTAGGCTATATATCTGAATGATATACAGTTAGTTATGCAGAGTGTCAGACAGTAGTTTGCTAGCCTGTGGGTAAGTCACAGCTCTCGCCCATGAGCCTCTGCTGTCCGCCATATGGAGATGATGAACTTGGACTGTCCTTGTGCTTCTCTCTTTTTCTCTGTCTTTCGTCTCCATTCTTCCCTTGTGCTATTTCATCGCCTTCCTCAAATCTATTTTTCTAGTAGTGTTTCTAATATGTACTGTTTATGTGATTAAGCTTGTATACATGTATAAATCTCTCTCTCTTTCTCTTTCTGAGGAAGATTATCTTCCAATCTGTTCACCTGTGTTCAGTCCACTGTACTTAATACAGTCAACAGCTCTCTCTCTCTCTCTCTGTGTGTGTGTGTGTGTGTGTGTGTGTGAGAGAGAGAGAGATTAGTCTTCTCTGTGTTGGGTTCTTCACATGTTGCCATCAGAGAAATGTGCAGTTCATTAGGCCACCACAGTTTACTGCCAAAAGACACACACACACACAGGTTTGCAACATAGGATTGTGGGTAACGCCCAGTGTAAGGTCTCAGAACTCAGTGAGACTAAATTTCCTCTGTGTTCCTCATAACATTCACATCCTTTCTACAGACCTTGTGTCACTACAAACGTTTTGTATTAAGATTGATTGCATCCCAATTCGCATATTTGGTACATGCTTTAAAATAGTGATCAACCGATATTGATATTTTATAACCGATACCGATACCAATTATTTGCATGTTTATGTGCCCGATAACCGATATGCAGAACCGATATTTATTTACTGTTATAAAGTAAATAAATGACTGAGTGAAGTAAGTCCATGCTTCACTTTGGTTTTTCCTCCTTTCAGTCATCTTAAAAAAAAAAGTGTTGAAAATTAGCAGTCTTTCATGTTACATTTAATCTTCATATTACAACAATAATGGTTGTATAGTAAATGTTAATACAATTTAGGGTGTTTTAAACAAGTGAATCTTGTTAAAAGTTACATGCGGTGGCCGTGCTGGAGCATTTCCTGAGCATCAACCCGGTGAGTGAACAGCAGTATGAAAGCGGCTTCACGAGACTAATGATGAGCAAATATACAACCGAGAGAGAAGTAAATTTAGCGTTTTTATTTCCAACATGCGCTCATTTATGGCTGTATTATTTAATTAATGCAAAGTTACGTCTTTATTGGGAGAGGACTTGACGGATTATCTTAGCCTACGTGACTCCGCCTTCATGAGAGGATGAGTATATAGACAACAGAGAGCGAATTAAATTCAGCACTTTAATATATATTTTGTTCTATTTGTGTTAAGTTATTTATAATAAGTGAAGTGCAGTTTACTGTTAAGTGCACTGATGTCAGACATTTTGAATAATAAAGTATATTGTTAAATACCCTGTCTCCACAGTGTTACCCCTAGGTTTACGGCTTTGTGTTTGTCACATCATCATGTTGTTTATGTATATACAGTGGGTACGGAAAGTATTCAGACCCCCTTCAATTTTTCACTCTTTGTTATATTGCAGCCATTT
>NW_015554084.1:706952-714502 GCF_001515605.1 Sinocyclocheilus anshuiensis | reverse complement strand
AGTTTGCTAAAAAACACCTGAAGGACTCCAAGATGGTGAGAAATAAGATTCTCTGGTCTGATGAGACCAAGATAGAACTTTATGGCCCAGCCAGAGCCCTGACTTAAACCCAATTGAGCATCTCTGGAGAGACCTAAAAATGGCTGTCCACCAACGTTTACCATCCAACCTGACAGAACTGGAGAGGATCTGCAAGGAGGAATGGCAGAGGATCCCCAAATCCAGGTGTGAAAAACTTGTTGCATCTTTCACAAAAAGACTCATGGCTGTATTAGATCAAAAGGGTGCTTCTACTAAATACTGAGCAAAGGGTCTGAATACTTAGGACCATGTGATATTTCAGTTTTTCTTTTTTAATAAATCTGCAAAAATGTCAACGATTCTGTGTTTTTCTGTCAATATGGGGTGCTGTGTGTACATTAATGAGGAAAAAAAATTAACTTAAATGATTTTAGCAAATGGCTGCAATATAACAAAGAGTGAAAAATTGAAGGGGGTCTCAATACTTTCCGTACCCACTGTATATTCTGTTTATGTAGGCTATATACTGTATTCTATATACAGTACCAGTCAAAAGTTTGGACACACAAATGGGAAGTGTGTCCAAACTTTTGACTATACTGTACTATAATATAGCCTACACATGAAGAATATCGGCCGATATATCGATATCGGTCCTTTTTTTACCCCCTAATATCCGTATCGGCATCGGCCCCCAAAAAACCCATATCGGTCGGGCTCTATATTATTCAGACACAAGGCCTGTGTGATTTCTGTGTTATGCTATTTAATGTCCTCTCTGGCTCTGCTGCTTTAAGTATCCCAAAGTTCCTGTCTGAAACACACACACTCACAGCGACTGTGTTTCCCTTTGTGGGAAGAGATATATTTTGGGAAAGGAGTAAAAAAGTCTTTCTGGCCCTGCTTGAATCTGATTTTGTGTGTCATTAGCAACTTCACATCCTCCATTGGCCGTGTGCATCCGGCGCTGAAGCAATGCGAAGATGGGAAGCGTATCCGTCTTTCTCTCCTTTCTCATCTTCTTCACCTCATAATGGCTTTTCATGTCCGCTGTCTTTTGCAGTCAGGCGTTTTCCGGTTGTTCCTCTGGGGCCTTTAGTTAGCTTCTGCCTGGACACGTCGCTCAGAGCCTCAGGCGTCTGCCCAAACAAGTCACACACGCTGAGGGGGTGTGGGGCGGACCCGGGGTTACCCGTTATCTGTCCTGCCGAGAGATTCAAAAGCTGTGAGCGAGTCTTTGTCCTTTTTGGGAGTGGACGGGCCGTGAACACGCACACGCAAGCAGAGAACAATGTCTTGTCTGTATTTAGGGAGTTCAAATCAATGTTTTGAGGCTGTTTCGCATCCTGTCCGAGCCTGTCATGCTGTTGGGTTTTGGAGTTTTATCTGTGTTTGTGTGACACGTGCATGGTGTGGTTTGAAAACGTAGGCGCGAGTGCTGTCAATGGAAGCTGGGAGAATGAGAAAAAGAGAGGAGGAGAGCCGAGGGCAAGGAGATACAGCTGTTTGTTTAGCCCCAGCTGTTGCTTTCCTTCACACACACACTTACAGACAATGAAACATTGTTCTGTGACGGTCAGATTCAGAGGGGAAAAACACAAAAGATTGAAGAGTGAAATTATAATGGTGGCTCTCAGGATTGGAGTACATCATAGATGTTTCAAACTGAATTGATGATGGGCTCTTTTGAAATGGGTCCGTAAGCAAACAGCTCAAACATGACAGAACAAGACTAGCACAAACTAGCGACGCTCTAACTGTCCAGAACAGTCTTGGTAACTGCATAGTAGTGCTATAACACTAGGGTTGGGTACCGAAACCCGGTACCAATATGGCACCGGTACCTATGTAACCGGTATGTACTAGAACCGAATCCGAACGCAGATTTTGGTGCCTCATTTCGGTGCCATGCCTGAGCGATCGATTGAAATATTTGTCCTCTGGTTCTCCGAAACGGACGTAAGAAACATCGCGGCACTGCACGTGAAAAATAATTTCCCGACTGAGAAAATGCACGTGAACTCAAGTCGGAAAGCTCTAATAATACAAATCCAACACATCTTTGTAGTAACGAGAGTGTCCATGTTGTTTTCACATTCCGACTTATAAGCACAACTCGGGAAATGAGAGCATTCGAGGAGCAGTAATTACACTTGCTCTGATGGCAGCAGGTATCCTTCCATTAACTAAGCTAAACATGCTTAAATTAAAATGCCTAAAGACAGCACTTTTTTTTTTAAACTAAATTTCAATATTGTGATAATACCGTATACCGTGATAAAAGCATTAGCAATTAATCGCAACATGAAAATTTGATACCGGCATATCCCTACAGCTGAGTCCTTAATATTTTCAAGAAACAGCTGAAAACACATCTCTTTCATCTTCATTTGACCCTCTAACTCTAGCACTCTCTAATGCTACTTCTAATTTTATCTGCTTGTTTTTTTTAATTAAAAAACTTGACCCTCTAACATTTGCACTCTCTATTCTATTTCTATTCTAATGGCCAATCCATCATTTTTTGGGGGAATTTATTATTTTTATTTTTTTTAATAAGTATCGGTTCAGGCACCGGAACCATTTTAAAAGTATCGATTTGGCACCGGTATCGAAAAAAAACCCCAAACGATACCCAACCCTATATAACACACAGTCCTTGCCCTGGTGACCTCTGGGAGAACAGAGAGATTTGGGTCACTAAGAGTTTGCGTTCCTCTTCACTGAACTGCATTTGTTAAAGGGAGTTCACAAGTGGTGGAGATGACAAGATCCATAACCGTACACTTCCTGAGGTAACCCTTCACTTCAGAGGACCTGCATTGAATATCTTAGGACAATTATGTAATGCCAAGTACAATTTCTTATTAAATAGTTTATAGGTCACTTTTTTTTGTCTAGTGTAAAAAAATATGCTTGACTTCATGAAAGGCCAGTGAAAATTTTGGCAGAAAAAATTCAAAATTTAACAATAAGATTCCACTGAAAAGCAATTTGTCTGTTGATTTTAACATTATACTTACACAATGATTGTGTATGATCTATGGCATGGAATAGGCTACACTTTTTATCCACCTTATTTTTCCCGTTAGAGCAGATTTGGCCATTTGTAAATTTAAAGTGTCTGACTTCCAGTGTCGTCTGCTTCCAGCTAGTTTTAGCTGTAAAAAACAGCTTGTTTTGCTGCTTGATATTGCAAACTTGTGTTCCTTACCGTATTATTTTAATGTATTGTCTAAATAATAAACACGTTAGTTTGTAGCGCAAACAGTTTTACCATTTACTGCACTTTGTTATTCTTCTCATTATTGAGAAGAGTGGCTAATAAATTGGTAATAATAAGTTATATAATAAGTCTCGCACATTCATAGAAAACCGCTTCTGCGTTGAAAATAAAGTGGAAACATACAGGAAACAAGAATGTTCAAACCGTGAACTGTAAATTATTTCAAGATCTGAGGCAAATTGCCTATTGGCGGTGTCATTATGGCTATTAAAGTCATGCATAAATAATATTCAAATAATTTTGATATAGTACAAAACGTGTGAGTAGGGCTGGGCGATATAACTAAAAAATGTATCAACGATATAATGTTTCATATCGTTTGGTATCGATAATTATTGACATTTTTTTATAACCTTTTTTAAATGAGAGCAATAGAATTTTTTTTTTTATTTAACCACTGTATTTTTAAATTAACCCAATTTATTGAGACAAACAACAAATATTTTGTTGTTTTTAACAGTCAAACACACAATAAAAATTAAGCAAATATATAATTTCTTTATGCAGATTAAATAGGTCTTTAAGGAAACTTTTGTCTTGTCTCCCGAGGCCACAGGAGAGCGCGATGAGCAAAATAATGCAGCACATTAAATTAACTCATAAAAATCAAATATAATTTCGTAAATTGCATAAACAATTATGAACAAAACAGCATCATGTATTTATGCATTGCTTAATCCAAAGAGCTGAAGCGCCATTCACTCAGATTGCATTTAAAAACATATGAGATGCAATGAAAAGGAATAAATCTCCACAAATTTGCGACGTGTTTTCTAAACGTTTAAACTGTTTTAACTTTCCATGGCTACATCTCTTCTGTGAGACGCGAGTGCAGCAGTCGTATTTGTTCTTCTAAAAATGCGCTGAATATGCGTTCTGTGTGAATGGCTTGGTTTTGGTTTTAACCTAATCAAGATCTTCTCCGCATTGAGCTTCTATATTTCTATAATATTTTGAATGCATAACGCAGCAACTGCACGTCTCGTGGGCTAGACTAACAAAACATTAAAATGCAACAACGTCACTTACATCATCATCACCGCATCTCGTGCTCCACTGATGACGCTCCCTGACGCACTCCTAACATTTGATTGTACTATTTTTGCATTCAAATGCAAATGTTTATTTTAAATTCGACTAATATTCATTTTTTTTATTCACAATCTCCTCATCACAGGCAGGCACAGCACTCAATTCAGCATGTGTTCGTGTTTGTGTGTGCTGTCTGCGTCAATCAGAGCACGTGCCTATATCGTGCACTATATTGAACATTTTCTATATCGTTATTGAAGAAGGTGTACCGTCGATAAATATCGATACCGTTTTATCGACCAGGCCTACGTGTGAATACAGTAGATAAATGTTGAGCTGTTTAGCCACTATGTTGCAGAAATAGAATCCTGTTCCACGGCCAAAACCGATTAACATGGAAATGGTTAATCACGATGTCATCCACATCTAGTTAGGGCATCTGTTGGTTGGGATGTTCAAACTATTTTTTGAGCGGCACAGAGCAACTTAAAGTCACCATGAAATCGAAATCAAAGTTTTTTGTTTTATAGTATGAATATGTTAGCCTTATGTAGGGTTGTGCTGATAGACGATAGTATCGTGTATCGACGATAGTCAGAGATATCGATGATAGCATATGTCTTTGTCAATAGTCATGACGATATTAGGCTCATTCTCCTATAAATGTATCAAATTATTATTATTATTATTATTAGGCGGCCTATTATAATTTGGCCATTATTATCAAATTGCCACGCTATTTCACTTCAGCACCGCATTTCACACACACGCAAATGAGGATTAGAGCCTGTAACCGGTGAAGGAGTTTCCATCCACAAACACAGACATACATCGTCTGCTGATATAAGGTATTTCATTGCACTTTAACAAGTAATCTGAACGGGCTATATATGTGCAATATTTTAACTGAGCCCTCACTAATTGAGTTTAACACCACAGCTATGTTAGAACGCATCGCATCCTTGTTTCTGTGGCGGTGCGTCGGGCTCGTCATGGGGTGCGCAGTCCAGAGTGCTGTATGACTGATGTATCCGTTCAATTTAACTTTACTCCAAATATATGAACTTAACTGTTTTAAATACTTTTATATTTAACGTGTTCGTTTATGTCCAATATTTAGTGTTAAACTGTTGGTCTTTTAAATAAATCTACTTTTGATTTTCACCATTGACTGCAGACCTTTTATGCTGATAACTTCCGTGTGCCGATGCGGCAAACTTGTCACAGGACGCGCGGTCCTAATAGCGACGTATGACTGTTGTATCCGAATGTATATGAACTAGCTGTTTTAAATATTTTTATATTTAATATGTTAGTTTATCAGTATGTTTGAAACCCACCCACCAACCACGCAAGATAATATCGTGTATCGGCGATCTCACTGGCTGCCGATATGACGATTTGAAAAATGACCATATCGCCCACCACTAGCCTTAAGGTTATCTATAAGCTCGTATGCTCCAAAACAATGACAAAATTAGCATTTACAAGATATCAGCATTCAAAAGGTGCATACAGTCTCTAACTTCCCCCAGTATGAGTCAACGATTTTGATGACATCACCCTGCACTTCCTGCTTCTCATCAAAACCACGCAAGATAATATCGTGTATCGGCGATCTCACTGGCTGCCGATATGACGATTTGAAAAATGACCATATCGCCCACCACTAGCCTTAAGGTTATCTATAAGCTCGTATGCTCCAAAACAATGACAAAATTAGCATTTACAAGATATCAGCATTCAAAAGGTGCGTACAGTCTCTAACTTCCCCCAGTATGAGTCAACGATTTTGATGACATCACCCTGCACTTCAGCTTCTCATCAAACTTTCTGTCCAATCAAATGCTCTCTAGATTCCGAAGCGTCCCGGCCCCTATACTATAAATATTGCTTAAGCTGCAGCTGATATCGGTCACTTGTTCACAGAATTAGTATTTTCTGTATGGCGAATGGCACGTAGTGCATGTCAAATACGACTTTACCGAGCTCAACGGCTCTAGTTCAAGCTGTGATGTAAACGAATGCTATTGGCTATTTAAAAAAGTGGGCGGGGCTGCTTGATATGACCCACCCTGTCTTCCTGTTTCAGTTGAAATTACGTCACCACATAAAATAACGCTGCGTGTTTCAAGGCACTTCAGTGGACCTTTAAATTAGTAGCAGTAATTAGTCTTAAATCGTAATTTGTCTCAGAGTTAGCTATTGGGTGACATGTTAGCATGTTGCTAAGCTAACAGTGTTTTACTCTTAAAATGTATAAACATACATAGCATACACAAGTTAGATGATCCAGTTTTGATTACACTGAACTACTTTGTATCAATACTTTTCAGAATGAAATGTTTCTATTTAAAGGGTTAGTTCACACAAAAATGAAAATTCTGTTATTAATTACTCACCCTCATGTCATTCCAAACCTGTAAGACCTTTGTTCATCTTTAGAACACAAATTAAGATATTTTTGATGAAATCAAAATGCTTCATAATATCACAGTTGAACCACTGATGTCACATAAACTATTTTAATGATGTCCTCACTACCTTTCTGGGCCTTGAATGTGTCAGTTGCATTGCAGTGTATGGAGGGTCAGAAAGCTCTCAGATTTCATTCATGACAGATTCTACTGTTTATAACCTTTCGGAGTAGCTTTGACATGGGCAGGTTTTGGAACAGATACACTTTCGTTTAGACTAGCTCTTTCTGGGCATTGTTTCTGTGATTGTGTCGAGTGTGTGTTTGTTTGCTGTGTCTTTGTGTCCGTACCTGCTCTCTCAGGCTCTAGCACGTCTCTCATCTCTCCCACAAAACCCTGAGGGCCAACTGGAATTATCTCAAGGGAGAGACAAGAAAGAGTCATAAAGACGCTGTGAGGGAGCAAGTCAAAGAACAAATGAAAGCGTGTGGAGCAATGAAAGGACAGAAGTGAAGTGTACGTGATTTATATGCAGCCAGTGTGCCATTTGGTCTCATCTTCGCCCCAGCTGCGAGACGTCTTCCTGTGACGGAGGGATTGAGAAAAGAGACATGGAGTGAAAATATGATGATGACTCATGGAATTAATGTTGATGAAAATACTGTGGAGTTCTGCAGAGGGAGTGTCAGTAACACATATGCATTCTCATAGGAAATAGTTCAGAGTAATCTAGTGTTGTCGTGAAGCCAACATTTCAGAAGTCAGTACTAGTAGAGTGAAAATATATATATATA
>NW_015554084.1:691971-706853 GCF_001515605.1 Sinocyclocheilus anshuiensis | reverse complement strand
TATATATATATATATAATTTATTTTTTTAAATTTTTTTTCCACATACAATTAAAGTCAATGGGGTTCAATTTTGCTTTGTTGGGTTTTGCTGAGATGTTAGTCAGAAAATGCGGCCATGCAATCCTCTGGCCATGTGTTCAGCTGAAGCCTCTACTGGTTTCCTTCTAATCATACTCAGCTGCTGGACGGCTTTACAGAGCAGCATGATGGTTTATCAGGCTGAGGGCCAGTATGGGGTCCATATGCCAACCCTTTCTTGAGAGGGATAGTGCTGTCCCTTTTGGACAACTCTTGCAGAGTGGAGCTTCAATAAAGGTTGTAAACCGATCCGGCGGTGCAACCTCTGAACTCTGACGTCACTTAACGGCCAAGTGAGACGTGCTGCAATGGCGAACGTATCCAAGAAGCTTAACTTCAAATCAGTGGATCAATACTCAATAATGCAGTCACAGTAATCTGAAGGGTCAGGACTTCCTTTGCACCACCTTTGTATTGATTTCTAAACACATTACTCTTTATTTAGTGCCTTAAATACTGCTGTTTTTTTTGCACGCTTGAATAAGTATGACATAGTTTGAGGTATTATTCAGAAATGCACTCCTTTCTTAACAGGATAGAGGTCATGGATAAAGATGTGCAAAACTATGTATTTTCATAATTGACTTATCATGAATGCACTTGTTATTGACCATGAAAGTTGTGAGAAATGGACTATTCATATTGGCTTATGGTTTTGAAATTTTAAAGGGGTCATATGAAGTTGCTAAAAAGAACATTATTTTGTGTAGTTGGTGAAATGTGTTTATGCGGTTTAAAGTTCAAAAAACACATTATTTTCCACATACTGTACATTATTGTTTCTCCTCTATGCTAGGGTTGTGACGGTGAGGAACTTTTCCCACCGGTTAATCGACGTGTGACAACACCGGTAATATCAGTATCACCGTGGGGGTGGAGGCGTTCCCACTTTTCCTAGCTTTCCTTCGCTTTTAAATAGCTTGTAAAAGCGGCGTGCGCATTTTACTTTCACTTTGAAATCGGCGTGAAGTTGATGTATTCCCTCAGCGACCAGCACGGATCAGCTCCAGGCATGACGAAGTGGTTATCGTCCTCTTTTGGAAGGCCAAACAAAGTAGTTTAACGAAACACACTGCGCCTTCACGACATGGTGGCGGCAACTATTTTATTCATACTACAGCCAGAATAAAAGTTATGCCTTCTTTCTTTGCTGCAAATCTTCCCACATCGTGACGTAGACATGTGGAGGTGTGTTAGAGCGAGCCGTTTTAGGTAGGCGTGGTTGACTTAACTTTTATAAAGAATATCTCTTTGGATTTGAGACTTTAGTCTTTGCAACTTTACAGATCTTCTTTATGCACCAAGAGCTTGTAACTCTTCAAAGAGAAAGGAAAAATTTAAATCGCATCATATGACCCCTTTAAGATACATTTTTCAAGAAGTTTCAATTCACTTAATTCAGATTTCACAAAAAATTTAATGTGCTGAAATGTCAAGTAAAAGGTGTACTAAATCATTATCTTCAAAAAGGTTATTAAACAATCTTCTAGGTTAAAAAAAAGTATTATATAACATCATGAATTATTAAGAATCTCACCGCATTTAATTTTACAACCTGAACGAAGCATTTCCCTTCATAAAAAGATAAAATGAACAGATGGTTTAAGAGACTTACTGGTAATGAAGGTATGTAATTCATGTTTTGGCTTTTTTTTCCTGGAATGTTTATATTATATATAATTTATATAATCGGACAGCATTTTTAATTCTTAAGTAAACATGTGTAATATATAACCAAATAAGATCTGTGTGATGCGACTGTCGTTTGGCACGCTGCATTGAGCAGCCGCGTTCAGTTTTTAATTGTAGTGTCTGTTCGTTTACTGAACTAAATTATTTTTATTTCTATAAAAAATCTAAACGACTGTGGGGGTCGGTGACGCGGTGGGCAAGTGACATAACCGGTGTTGCGGCTTAACACCGGTATCACCGTCAACACCGTCTGTCGCGGCAAGCCTACTGTCTGTCATGTTAATCAAAGAACAGAAGACAAAGAAAATCACTTTCTGCTCTTGACTGAATACGTTTTATAACTTTAATGGTAAGCATTAATCTGTATTTAATTTTTACAATGAAGTCTACAGAAATTAAAGTAATCAAATGTAAAATAACACTGGATGTGCTGTCAAATATAGTTCTTAGAAAGAAAATCGGAATCGGCAAAAATCGGTATCGGCAGATCACACTAACAAAGAAACTGGAATCGGCCAAGAAAATAGCAATCGGTGCATCTCTAGTTTTTACTATCATTATGGGGACATTAGGACCCCACAAAGTGGTATAAACAAGGATAGTTTGTGTGTGTGTGTGTGTTTGGTCCCCAGTGTGAGTGTTTGTGGTTTGCTATGGTGTGATTGAAAATTGTGGTGTAATGGTGTCAGTTGATTAATGCCACAGATTTTCTGCATATCTGATCTGCTCCACACTCAAAACCACAAATATAAACACCAACACACGATAACAAACTCTGTTATTTAACAGAATGAATGTGTGCTCATGTGTGCCATGACCGTGTGTCAGTCATTATGACTATAACCCTTTTCCTAATGCTGCCGGTCGGCACAGCAGTTGCTGCTTCCTCTCAGAATCCCTTGTTTCCTGTGCAGTTTCCTGTTGGCTTCTGAAACGGGCTCATAGAGAGGCAGGAATGGGGCATTCAGCCGAGCAAGTGCATTAAATCATGCGAGAGGGCGCAGAAAAAAAACTAAAGGCATGCTAGACGAGGGAGTGGAAGAGGAGAGAAGAGAGAGGGGAAAGAAACCATGCAGGCAGCGGATCTGGGCTCAGGTCAGCTGCTCTCGTCCCACGGGAGTCTTCAATCAGCGGACACACACACACACACACGCGCTGCCTGCTGCTGCCCACTTACTGGACTGCTGACACCGCCAACCTCCGGCACACATGCTGTTATTGATCTTTTCTGAATCGCACAAAAAAGAAGGACAGCGAGCACAGGTTCCTGTCATCTTTTCTTTTTTTCATTGTCCATGTGACAGGGAAATTGTCCAGTCTGCAGTTCATAGATGTTGTGACAGTTGTGACCCTCAAACGCCTCACCCGCAAGGTTTTGATCCATCAGCCGCTAAGATGCTGAATGTGACTTTTTATGGACTTCCAAGATCCAATTCAATTTACAGTTTATGAATGTTTGATGCATTTTAAATGGTTTCAGATAAGGATGCACAATTGTAATTGCAAATTTAAGTAAATGAAAAATTAATGAAATTTAAAGCTTCATTCAACTGCAGTTTAATATGGTAAAAAAAAAACTCAATGAAATTAATAATCATTATTTGAAATGCCATAGATGTTTGTATTTTATTTAAATTCTATCATTTAAACATGGTGTACACTTAAACGTCAAACTGTATTTTTATTTATTATTTTAATTCTTTAAAATGAGTAGTTATTTATTTTTTGTGGTGCTGTGCGGAATTAATTTTTATTCATTTTAATTAAGTTTGATGACTGTGTAATTTACACTACTGTTCAAAAGTTTGAGGTTAATGTTTTTTTGTTTTTTGTTTTTTTGAAGAAGAAGGTCTTTCAAGTTCACAAAGGATTTGTTGAAAAATACAGTAAAAAGTGATATTGTGAAATATTTGTTTCCTATTTAAATGTTTTAAAATGTATTTTATCCCTTATTATCATTGTTGAAAACAATATGCCACTTAATATTTGTGTAGGTGTAAAAAGTTTGAAAGAACAACATTTATTTGAAATAGATTTTTTCTTTAACAATGTAAATCTTTACTGTTATTTCAGCAATTGAATGCATCTGTGTGTTAATGAATAAAAGTATTATAATTATTTTATTATATACATTATATTATATATGACGGTTATGACTAGTAATTATAATTATAAAGTATTTTAAAAATACTACTGACTCCAAACAATATGCAGTAGTGCATATTAACTTTTGTAAAAACTTAATTATATTGTAATAAGAAGATGGTTACTATGTTTTAATGATGAAATAGTTTTGGTATGATTGTGTTAGGCTAAATAAAAAATGAAATAGCAGTAATTACAGTTCATAAATGAAGTCACATTGCAATTCAGATTCCAGCCGAACGTCCAATACCTGTTATGCTTTCTATAAGGGCTGTGCTCCTCCTCAATCGGACCGGACGGCCTGTAAACACATGCAGACACAGAGCAGACCTATCATCAGCCATCAGCATCACACTCAACTCCATTCGTAAAATTCCTCTGCTTCTGATCTGCACTCTGCCAAAGCATGTGCTGTGACTTGGCTTTTTATAGTCTCTCTCTCTCTTTGGATGATAATTAGAGTGCTGACAGGCTGGCCATTTCTCACCTTCTTTTTATACAGACACACACACACACACACACACACACACACACACACGATCTGCTGTTAAACAAGCTACCCGCTACTGTCTCTTCAGGACAAGCATCAACATCCTTTTCCTTCAAATTTGCGGGCAGGGTTGTGTTTCATGTGCAGTAGCTGTTGGACCTGTCGCTCTATTTCTGTCTCTCCTAACATCCTTACCATTAAACCCGCATTACCGCAGAATTCTGGCAGACACTGTTTGCTTTCCATCAGGCAGACAGCCACATGCAGACATACACAAACTGTTTGGTTCATCCATCTGATATTAATCAGGCCTGTGAGATGCTTCAGTGCAGCATGAATTTCATTGTCATTTCATGCACACACTTTTTCAAGCCTGAACGTTTCTCATTTGATTTCACTTCAAGGCGCATGCAGGCACAGCGCATGTTTCTCACTGTCTGTCTAAATTAAGACACACTCAATCACACATTCACACACGACTGGATGACATTTAAGCAAGAGAACCTGTGGCAAAATAATCTTAGCATTGACTTGAATGCCATTCAGTTGTGCTGCACTTACTCTTAGTTACTCATTTGTTAAAGGGTTACAAATTTAGGGCTGTGTGATTAGTCAGAGAGAAGCACAGCACATGTTTTAGAGAGAAGCACAGCATTTACACATGAGCAGGTCGTGATACTGTGCTTTCAGAGCAGCTCGGTTCGCAGTAAATGCTGTTCCATGTGTACTATATCTCTGCATGTTCTTTGGGTTGCTTATAACATGCATTTGGGAATGTAACATGCACCAACTATTATCACAAACTTGTATTGAGAAGTGCTTATGAACTGGCTTTTGTCAACAAAAGAGAAGCTTTAAATGCTCCCTGTGGTTTTCAACCACGCTTGATGGTTTAACATTTGAAAATTAAGAAATGAGACAGCCAGAACTTTAGTATTGAAATTTTAGTTGTACTGTCAAATTTCAACAATAATTTTTTTCTTATACTCATTTAATTTTTTTACTTTATTTTAGTAGTTTCTTATTTAGTTCTTTTCATGTATTATTATTATTATTATATAAATTATGAAAATTTTGTAAAAATTGTATAAAATTGTTTAATGATTATAAAAAATGTACTACTACTACTACTAACAATTACTACTATATCTATCTACACACACACACACACACACACATAGATATAGATAGATATCTAGAATTTTTACATGTATTATTTTTTTTAAATAGCAAGCACAAGATTTACCCAAAATAAATAAACCTTTTTTTCATTTATTTTGAATGATATACCAAATATGTACCCCATATAAAAATGTAATAAAAAAAAAGTTTGCATACCTTTTGCATAATCTGTAAGATCTTAAGCATTTTTATTAATACATTTAAATTATAAATTTGTGTTGATTACTTTTTAAACTAAAGCGATATCTTCACCTCATCCTCACAGATATGATGAAAATACAGTTTGAGAACTGTGTATCGTTATATGAGAGCAAAGTTGTTGAGAGCTGCTGCTTTTTATTTAATCTGTTCAGTGGTTGTACTCTGTGCAGTCGTAGCGAGAGCTGGCAGGGTTATGAACCGAGGAACCTGGTGCATGAACAACTCAGCTGCTCCAGGAAACCAGGACTTTCCACCAACGCATTTACTTTCTGTTCTGGTGGGATGGAGGCGAGTGAATCCTAGCGGTAGCGGTGGGAGTGTGATTGGGTGGTCTCTTGATCAAAACTGTGATATTTATTACACACTTTTACACCTACACAATGGCTCACATAGTAGGAGGGACACACCATTGGGCGCTTTTGTTGTGAACAGTTTCATTTATTATTATTTTAACTGAACTTTTGTCGCCGCTCACTTCCAGTGTAGACGCTGTGTCAGACAGCAGTTGTGTTTCTTTTTTCTGTTGCAGTATGTTGATATTTCCTTGTTGGTGAGTAGCTGCCATTGTTCTCTGTTGGAGACGTGCTTACATGAACGTATTGTTATTATTGTTACACAGAGACAGTACAGTAACGCACTTGTTCTTATTAATTCGTACTCGCTGGACCACAAAATATCATATTTTCCATTTTAACGGTATCCTCTTATCTTTTCCCTCAAGGCTTATTCCATAGGGTGTTTTCTTTTTCTTTCCCTTTGAATGTCAAATGAAATATGGATGAATAGGGCTCAGAGGGGTCTTAGAGCAAAGTTTGTGTGTGTGTGTGTGTGTGTGTGTGTGTGTGGTTGTTCTTAAGTGGAAAAAGAGGGTTAACAAACACCCAATGACCATACACACACTGTGTTACAGTCAAGTAGCTTATATTTCCTTTCAGAAACATAAAAACATAACGTTTTATGAATGAGTCATTGAATAATTCACTCAACTGATTTGTTAAAAAACAACAAATTGTTACAACCTAAACTTTTTTTTCCTTCCTTTATTAACCCTCTGGTGGTGGTCAGAAATTACAGATTTTTATTTTGTTTTATTTTAAGTTTATTTTTATTTTATTTTGGTGATGTTTTTATTTCAAATTTTGTATTTTACAGGGGATTTTATGGTACTAAATTATATTTATTGAATAGTTATGATCCATTTCTTGCAAGTTTAGGTTTATTATTCTGAAAAATGCACAAAAACACTATTTTAAATGAAATAAACTTTTTCCAAAACATTTTTTTCCCTAAAGCTGTGAGAAAATCAAAGTCATAAATTTAAACAAGTATAGAGCTCCAAATTTGAGGTTGATCTAAAAATGAGCTTTCAGTAAGGCCCTGTTTACACTAGTGTGTTTTCGTTTTTAAACGGCGTTTTAAAATGAATACGATCCTTGTCTACACTGGCGTTTTCACTGCGTTTCAGAAACGATCTCCATCCACACTACACAACCATTCATACAGGTACAACCATAGATATGTATAGGTAGATTCCCTATTATTTAGATGGCGGACGCATCTGAGTGCTTGGAGCGGTCGAATGGGGAATTTACCTATACATATCTATGGCCACGTACACACTGCAGCTAAATTCGGTTGTCAGTTCACCTTTTACTCCTTAATCGCGTTTTGTACAAACATAATTCACTAAAATACGGGAGTGACAACCTCATTCGACAACCGAATTAACTCCCGAAAAATACAGGTAGTGACAACCGCATTTACAGAAATTCTACGCAGTGTGTACGGAACTGAACTGAACAACTAGTTGTTAATGACATATTTAAACGTGCATCAGAAATGTATCTTCGTCTGTATGTGAGATGCAAGAAAATAACAGTGAAAGAAATCTTAACTTAGCACATTTTTACACGGAGCTAGCTGCGCACATGAGCCCTGCGGTAAAGTGTCAGTGTTGCCAGATCTTCATAGAAAAAAACAACAAAAAGGGACAAGCACAAAAAACACTGAAACACCCAAATGCTTTGTTTTATAACAGCAAAAAAATTATATATCTCATTCGCAACAGACCACTTTATTAACTCCATAAAGTGCCTGTATTTATGAGCTAAGACCAAGCAACATGCCTAAAAGCGCTTGTAAATATGAGGACATGGCAACACTGCAAGACAGCGCTTTCTAAAGCTGCCTCCCTAGCATAAACAAAACGCAGCACGTCTATCAGCGGTAGTATAGTTCAAATCGACGGACAAATAGAGTCTTTAGCCAAAACATGGTAGATACCAAATGGCTAAATTCTTCTTCACTCCCGTAAGATGGCAAAATGTTGCTATGGTTACAAATGCTGGAGTGACTGCTGTTCCGTACACACATGGAACGATAATTTACGGGACTCACTCCATGTGTCACTCGGTGTGTACGTGGCCTATGGGTACAACAATGAGCATGATGTTATTGTTTACACGGTCGTCAAGAATACGCAGAGAGAATGTGGGCAGCCACGCCATTGTTTTCAAAAGTCTCCGTTTTGGTCCATTTACACTGAAATGCAACCCCGGAGTTTTTAAATTAAAAAGTGGTCTGCAGTGCTTTCGAAAGTCTCCGTTTTCGAGGGTAGAAAATGCTGGAGTAGTGCAAATGACAGGCGCAACCGTAGCAAAAGTTATGCGTTTTAAAACGAAAACGCACTAAACAGGGCCTAAGTTTTTGTTTGGGTGCCGTACCAAATGTTTCCACTTGATGAAATTCACCTCACGTTCTTTTCTAATGCGATCATTTTTGATTGTGAACAGTACAAGCTTGGCTGTTTTTTTTTTGTGTTTTTTTTCAGGACCATTTAACCTTTTTGAATCTATGATTATAATTTTTTTTTCCACAGCAAGTGCCAAAACCTTTACTAATTTAAAGTCCCATTCAGATGAAGTAAAAAATTCTAAAAAAAACCAAACAAACAAACAAAAACAACATTTTTGGTCAAAAATAGCTGGACGTCAGAGGCTAAATATGTATGACTTATTTTGGCATCATAAGTGGCTGTTTACACAGAATGTGTTTTTGTGTTTAACTGCTCTGTTTTTCAGTTCTTTTTCTATATTAACCTGCACTAGACTGACATGTTGGACTGGTACACTCATGTCTGTTGCATTGTCTTGCTCATAGCACGCAGTGCTCAAATTTAAAAAGTGTTGCCTTTAATTCCACTACTCTACCTCTCAACAGTTTTTAAAAGCAAAAACATATTCAGTGTGTTTTCTATTCCCTTCCAAGTGATTCACCTACCAGTTACAACAAAGCAGATTACACTAAAAGCAAAAGCTATAGGGAGATGAAAGATTAATGATCACGTTTGGGGTAACACATGTAAATGAAGGTGGGAAAAACTGAGCTGTTCAACTACTTGAACTCGTTCCTTCAGGCTCAGTGTGTCTGTTCTCTGTTACACTGTTTCCCCGGCAGGTTGCAACAAGACAGCGACACCTCCTACGCTCTTTCTCATCCGGATCTATCCCTCGCTCCATTCCGCCTTTCATTCATGCCTCTGAGCGTCTTTCCACAGTCTCTTTCAACAACCTTCCGAGATCTCTCACATTAATCATTCCTGTCACACCATCAGGCTCACCACGCAAATATTCATCCCGACGTTCCCTCGCAAGACGGACACATGTGAAGGTGATTTGTGTTGCCCTTCTGACGCGTGCAGTGGTAACGAACATGCACAATCTTTACCGTCAATTGAACATTACATTTACGGTCTTTAAATACAGCTTTACGCTCTCGTTCATCTATCCACAGACTAATCGAACAAGGTCATGTCATAAACAGACAAGGTAACAGAAAGCTAACTAGATTTACTTGTAGCTCATAATTCCCCTGTTCCTCACGGTCATTAAATATTTTAGCTAATTTGATTATGTTGTCAGCAACATAAGCTAAAGTATATTACTCTTAGATTCCCTTAAGGCATTTTGCCAGATTTCATAGAATGAATAAATAAATAAATACATAAATAAATAGGTTTTCAGATTGCTCATTTTCCACAAATTTCCTCTCAAAATTGACTTAAACAACGTAAAGCATGTTAGATTACTGTAACTTTAATTTATGAATTATGTTTCAACAGTTCTACAGTCTTATAAGTGCCCTAAATGCTTTTTCAAATTAATCCAAAAAGTATTTAAACATTAATCTCTTTCAGGCATGCAATTATAATGAATAATTCAAATGAATAAACATTTTAAATAATGCATAAGTATATTAATAATAAATTAATGATAATGCTAAATAATTTAGCTATATATATATATATATATATATATATATATACTACAGTAAAGTTGAATTTTTTTTTAATGTTTTTAAAAGAAGTCTCTTATGCTCATGAAGGCTGCATTTATTTGACCAAAATACAGTGAAAACAGTAATATTGTGAAATATTGAAATAACTGTTTTCTGTGTGAATATATTTTAAAATGTAATTTATAGGTCTGGACCAGAATATTCGAATATTCGTTTGGTGGGTTGGCATTCGATTTTCAATTTTGAGATTCGAATATTATTATTTTATTTTTTCTCGAACACTTGGCATCCCCCGCGAAACGGATCTCATTAGCGCTTGAATATGAATCGCCCATGAGTGAACGCCATGAACGTCATGATTCAGTTCATCTGGAAGAGAAGACAAAACTGCCAAAGACCTCAGCTGTGTGGGAGCACTTTAAATTGAGTGAGGACAAGACAAAGGCAGTGTGCCAAATATGCGATTTGAAACTGGCCTACCACAACAGCACATCAAGTTAGAAAAATCAAGAGTTCTGTAAGTAGTACGCCTATATTATATTGTTGGTGTAAAAAAATGAGCTGCTTTTATCCACCATGTTAATCGGTAATTTTACACATGATAAAAACGTGCACTTAATTTGCTTGGAAAATACTTGCGAATACGGCAGTCATAAAAAAACATATAGTAGCCCAGCCTAATATTTGTCTATAGGTACTAATTTTACACATGTTAAAAACGCGCCCTTAATTTGCTTGGAAAATACTTGCGAATAATAATTTGTCTATGCTACCATGTTCTTTATTTATTACAGTTCGTTGAACTTCGTTCATTTATTTTTCGTTCTTCTTTTATTTAAATAGCCTACCTTATACGGTGTCAATAATTACTGTGCTGCTAATTTTTGATTTGGGAGTGATTTGTTTGTTAGGAAAATGTTAGGCTACCTTATTGAAAGTATTGCTCTTAACAGACCTGTGTGTTTTGTATCACTAGTGCAGTGTCCGTTCTCGGAGCATATAAGCCCTGCCCGCGTGAGGCGCGCCGCTTCCGGCTCGCGCTGTTCTGTAGTTTATTAAAAGTTTATTAATTCTGAACGTGTCGTGTGTCCATATTGCACCAAAATGCGAGACTGCACTCCCTTAGGTCCGCAGCAACACAGGCGCCACGCTTGAAGTCTTTTGGATGAACGGTTCTCGACATAATAAAAATGCAAACAGACAGACAGACACACAGAGATTCCTGCCGGTGTTAGAGAGAAGAATATGTTCAGCCCCCTCCCTCCGAAGCTTTGAATATTCGGTGTTGATTACTACCGAAGCTTCGAAGCTCAAAAAATGGTATTCGGACCAGCCCTAGTAATTTATTCCTGTGATGCAAAGCTGAATTTTCAGCATCAGTACTCCAGTCCAGTCAAGTGTCACATGATCCTTTAGAAATCATTCTAATATGCTGATTTGCTGCTTAAAAAGGTTTATTATTGTTATCAATGTTTAAATTTGTGCTGCTTAATATTTGTGGAAATTTTTTTTTTTCCTTTGCTGAATTTTTTTTTATGAACAGAAAGTTCAGATAAGATCATTGTAACAATGAATTCTTTCTAGGGCTGTCAAAATGGCTGAAAAACTAAATTCGAATTTTGTACTTTAACAATGTACAGCAATGTTTATACTTGCATTTATAGAGAATTTGGTCTTTTTTTATCAAATTATCATGAATCGCCATTCATTTTGTGGTGAAATTGACATCTTAATCATATTGCAAATAATATGGCAGATTAAAATGTAATTTTATGTATTTTAACTATATATACTTATAGGAATAGTTCACCCAAAACTGATAAAAAAATAAAAAAGATAGTTTGAGAAATGTTGTAAATACAGTAGAAGTCAATGGTAACAGAAACTCTTTTTCGTTATTCAAAATGTTAGTTGTGTTTCACAGAAGAAAAAAGTCATACAGCTTTGGATTGACATGAGGGTGAGTAAATAATGAAAGACTTTTTTTATTTTTGGGTGAACAGTTCCTTTAAATAATAATTTGACACTTTCTGTAGGCCTATATTTTGACCGAATTACAGCTTGATTGGAATTGACACGCAATAAAAACTGCTGATGCTGTTCACAAGTGACATTTACCCTGATTTTACTTTTTCAGCACGTCTCATATTTCTAAGTATTAGTATTTATTTAGTTTGGTTAGTTTGATTTAGTTCATAATTTATCATAATTTATATCAAGTTAGGAATTTTTGTGCGTCAAAATTGTTTCAGTAAGTTTTTTTTTTTCTAATATTTATTCCTTTTTAATTTCAGATTTATTTCATTTAAGAAAAATTTATTTATTTTCTCTTTTACTTATTTAATTTAACCCAATTTTTTTGTTTGTTTTATTTTTAATAGTCTTAATTTTAGCTGATGATAACTCGGCAGCAAAATATAATAACTTTTGGGAGAAAATTGATTGTTGCAAAATAACGGTCGTAGTGATGCCACAAATTGATAAATCATTTTACAAAATTAGTATTTAATTGTTTTAGGTTCATTTTAAATCTTTTTTTTTTTTTTTTTTAGATCATCATCATTTAATATGTGTAATTATTGATATTCTTTGTGTTTAATGGATTACTGGGTGACAAGGGTCAAACTCCTGTTGCTTCAAACTCCTGTAGTCGTGAGATAAAAGATATAACGTGTCTTCTTTCTCTCTCCTTCTCTTTATCCTTCTCACAGCAGCTTTTGTTCAGCAGAGGATTTGGAGTGAATACAGCCGAGCGAGTGCAGCGGAGGACGCAGCAGAGACGTCACCATGTGCATTTGACAAATACCCGGTAATTGTATTCTGTGTGTGTGTGTCTCACACTATATAACACTATATAAACTGTTGTTTTGCAGCCTTTTGGCAAATGTAAGCATTAGTGCTGCTGTATATGTGTGTGATGGCTGCATTGGAGCTGTGATTAGGATTAGTCTGCAGTTTGGCCATGAAGTCAGTCAAACTCTCCGCAACACTTGTTACTACAAACCCTAAACCACACACACACACACACACACACACACACTAATGGCTCTGTAGCACCTGTTCTCTCTCAGAGCAAAGCACACTCGCACATGCTGTCGTTGTCAGTCCCATTGCTGTCTGAACACCTGCTTTTGTTTCACATGTAACCAAATGTTGACAGCAGTGTTTTGATAGCGAGGCCAACAGTCGTAGTGTTTATCGACATCGCTCAGCATGTTGTTCTTTGGTGTACGGTTACATCGCTTCACAAAAACCTTAGATTAGCGAGACACAACTAAACTACACCAGTGTGTGTGTGTTTCAAAGGTGAGGAATGTGTTGAGCATTGTGTTCATTTTAAATCATTCTGTGACTGACAAACAGATCAACAGCACTCGTGGAATATTGTTGATTAGAACAAAAATCTATTTTGATTTAAAAAGCAAAAATCTGGGTTACAGTGCACTTATAATGAAGAGATTTGGGCCAATCTATAAACATAAAATACTTTCAATAGTGTAGCCGCAACACATAAACAATATACTGTGATGCCTAAAAACTTACAGTAACCATAAAAATAATGAGGAAAAAAAATGACAAATAATCAAATAATGCTCTAGTTTGAAAATGAAATGTTGCCTCAAATTGATGTAAATAATTTTCACACAAATGATGTTGAATTAGTTATTATTTATATACTTTTATAGTTTTATTAATTTTTTTAATTGGCTTTTATTTTTATATTATAATATATTATAAAGTATCTATTTATATTAGATGTCATTTTGTCACATTGATTTTTGAGTATTTCTGTTTAGATTTAATTTATTTGAGTTTTTTTTTCCTTTAACTATAAGTGTGATGCCTAAAACGTAAAATATCGTCAAAATGGCAAGAAGAATTTTACAGCTAAAAAAACTTTAACATAAAAAAACATGTTTTTATAAAACAATATGCTTAAAATTTCTGTTTTTAAATACTCCTTAAATTGTCCCAATACTTCTTTTGTAAGAGGTTTTTATTCATGTATATATATATATATACATACAGTGGGTACGGAAAGACCTGAGTTAAATATATGAGTGTCACAGCAAAGGGTCTGAATACTTAGGACCATGTGATATTTCAGTTTTTCTTTTTTAATAAATCTGCAAAAATGTCAACAATTCTGTGTTTTTCTGTCAATATGGGGTGCTGTGTGTACATTAATGAGGAAAAAAAATTATTAAATGATTTTAGCAAATGGCTGCAATATAACAAAGAGTGAAAAATTGAAGGGGGTCTGAATACTTTCCGTACCCACTGTATATATATTTCAAAGCCTCTATAAATCCACAGTCAGGAGCTTCATACAAATAAAGGAAACATCGCCACTGCCCGTCCCGTGAGAGATTGTGTAACAGAGTAAGAATCAGAGCATAGTTTCTACCCATTAACATTAGTATTCCTGGGTTTGGTTATCTGAGTTTGCTGTTTATTTGCAGCTTATGCATCCTTTTATTTTATTTTGAATGAACTAATTAACTAATTTACTGAATTAACAAAAAGACTCTCAAACCCAAAAGTTATTCATTCAGTTATTATTTCAAAATCTTACTGACTCCACATTTTATTTAACTGTAATGTTAATGTGTATTGTTAATGGTATTTTAATAAAATGAAAAAAAAGAGAAAATAATATATTAATACACAAATATTAATATGATACATAATATGAATGTTAGTATAATAAAAACAATTAAATGTTGTATTGTATGTAGTGTTTTTATTTATTATATATATATATATATATATATATATATATATATATTAGGGCTG
>NW_015554084.1:681870-691924 GCF_001515605.1 Sinocyclocheilus anshuiensis | reverse complement strand
TTTTTTTTTGTATGTAATTGGAACTGATTTCTTGTGAAAAACCTGAATCCTGTTGGAAACACTGCCAAGGACAAAATAGAGATTCCTTCCAAAAAGATAATTCAAGAAGAAAAAGAGCATTTTCCAGAAGAATATTTCTGTCTGTCTCACTCTCAACTGTTGAGTGAATATGGAAAAAAAACAACTGTTGGATGAATATGCTGCTGATGAATGAGAGCAGAGGCTAAAGTGGACCTTTCTGGCATAAATGAGAAACATTGTGTTTGGCGATAATGAAAAACTCTATTTTAACACAATCTTATCCAAGCACTGAAGTGGGAGTATTATAGTTTTGGGTAGGTTTATGGAGCCTGGGGATCTGAGCAGCTTGCGGTCATTTAGAAAACACTAGATTTGTGCATTTAGGAATCGCCAAAGCCAAAATCCACAACTTATCTGTAATGTGTGTGTGTGCAGGGGTCCATACAGGCGAGCTGATGAGGATGATGATGGTGAGTGAGCTCTTGCTGTAGAGTCTGATGGTTTGGTAATGATGGACGTCCCTAATGGCCAGCCCAGCGTCTTCACCTTCACGACCCCGGCCTCAGAGGTCAGTGAACGCACAAATGCTGTTTGCCTGCTTCAGATGACAAAAACCTCCTTTCACTCAATTGTATGTGTTTCATCATCTCTCTTCCCCCGATCCTGTCACTGTTTCCTCCAGAGGAGCAGCAGTTCTGAGTCCCTCAGTGAGAAGGGCCCCTCAGAGCTCAAGAGTTTTGATGCTGTGGTGTTCGACGTGCTGAAGGTCACGCCGGAGGAATATGCAGTAAGTCAGAAAAATATTACTATTGCGATAATACTGTTACACTGTAAAAGAGTATATAATAATAACAATAATAATAATATTTTATTATTATTATTAATAAATGCTTTTATTTTATAGTACAGTGATATTATTGCCAAAGTAATATAACTTTATTTTTATAAGTGTTATAATTTAAATAATAATAAAATATTGTTAATAATAATATGTTTTATTACTTTTAGTAGACTTTTAGTATTATTATTAGTAGTAGTATTGCTAAATAATAATTTTTTATTGTTACAGTACAGTATTATTGCAATAGCAATATAATAATAATAATAATAATTATTATTATTATTATTATTATTATAAAGGACAATATTACTATTGCAATAATACTATTATACTGTAAAATAGTATATAATAGTAATAATGATGATAAAAATAAAACTTATTTATTATTGTTATTATTATTATTATTATTACTACTACTATTATTATTATTATACTTTTATTTTATGGTAGAGAGAGAGAGAGAGAGAGAGAGAGAGAGAGAGAGAGAGAGAGAGAGAGAGAGAGAGAGAGAGAGAGAGAGAGAGAGAGAGAGAGAGAGAGAGAGAGAGAGAGAGTAGTAAATACTTCAGTACAGTTTCAGTAATAATTAATGATCGTTTGGCAGACAGTTGTGCAGGCAGCGATGCCCTCTAGAGTTAAATACCAGAATCCGAGCAAGGCCATCAAGCTCTCCTCTCTCCGGTGATACAAGGACTCGGTTTCAAATGAAACTCCCAGCTGAACTCTCTTCTGAACTTGAGGAAAAGATACACAGCCGCTTGTTGACTCATACTTGCTTTAACCAAGCAGCAATCTGTGATGAATCACTCGCAGCTGGAGAACTGACTTGATTTTAGCATTGTATTTCTCCTTGTAGTCCGCTTATAATGTTACTAAAGTTTTTTGCACCAGAAACACTCAAAATGAGTTTTTCATGATCATTTACTACTTTCTTTATGATCCTCAGAATTAAATCAAACAGGCTGTTTTTGCTACTGTACCTTTTAGACTTTATGTAAATTATCTGTTATGACCGGCTAATCTTCATGTGATGAAAGGTGCAGTTCACACTACTGATTATTTAATACAAATTAAATGACTAAATAAGGGCGGTTTATCTCACTGATTTGATTCAACTCTGACTTGCAGTTTCTCGATTCAGTTTGATTTTGATTTGATTTGATTTGAGGGGATGATATAACACAAGAGCTGCCTGGAAAAAGTTACACACATTTATTTTCTTAGAGAGCGGAGAACATTTACAGAATTAATAGAGCAGCACAATCCATCTTGTGAAATCAATGAGTCACAGAAAGCTGTGTTACGGTTCAATTTTCACTCTTCTAATGAATAAAAACTCAATTTTCTCAATATCAAATAAAGGTTGATCATTGAAGTTGATTCATCAAATAAAAGTTGATAAGTTAATCAGTGTTTTATTTTATTATGATTTTTTTTTTGTTTTTTTTTAGCGTCAGTTTCCTTCAGCTTTATAATAATGAAAAACCTGAGCTGCTACGAAAGGCAAAACTAGATTGTAAATTCTAGTCAGATGTCCAAAACCAAGCAAAGCTTCTATTACCGGTGGAAGCAGTGTAATAAATACGTGTGACATATCTGATAGTGTCACCAGAGGACGCTCTCTGTGTTTCTACCCTGATGTAAATGCGCTGACCTGATTCTGTACACATCTGCCTGAAAGTGTCTTTATCTGGGGTACAGAGTTTCTTTCTGTGCTTTATTTATTTATGGCCCAACCTATTAACCTATATACAGTACATCATCCCAGTCGCAGTCTCAAGCCTGTGCTGAAGTGTGTTTTATTTATGCGCACGATGACCCCACACACGCGACATTCATGCATGTGTGGAAAATAACTTGTGAATGGCAACTGAGCAGTGGACAAAAGAGGATTTATTATTCATGTGTCTGTTAGATAGTGTGTAGACCATTCACACACTCTCATGTTAGGATGGATAGTGAAGTCGAGTCTGGTTTCAAATAAGCCCATAAATACAGAAACTCTCCTGTAATAAATGCTTATTTTACAACATCTCAAAGGTAGCATCTACGTCACGTCTAGTGTCAACAGTGTCTTCCATCATATGTGACATTTATAATGTTATATTTTGTGCTGATGTCATCTGTGTTGTCCTGCAGGGTCAGATCACTCTCATGGATGCTCCAGTGTTCAAAGCCATCCAACCTGAGGTAAGTCCATTGTTCATTAGTGTGTGCTAACTTATGTACAGCGTCCAAATGTTACATTTTACCACTCCTTCCAGTTGCTGGTAAATAAAGAAAATGTGATGTGTATGGAATTTTTTTAGATCTCAATATTTAGATTTTTTTGCACCCTCAGATTCCAGATTTTCAAATAGTTGTATCTCGGCCAAATATTGTCCTATCCTTATCCTTATGGTTTTGTGGTCCAGGGTCACATATTTCTCTCGTTGAATAGACTTTCTCACTCTGAAGAAAAGTTGGTCACAGTTTCCATTTCAAACATCAGGAAAAAAAAATAAAAAATAAACCTCTGATGGTAAAGCTGTCCACTTAGGGAAAGTAGAAGATGTACAAGTTGCAATTTGTTTTTGTTTTTTTGTAGCTGGTTATGTTCATGATTTGAATCACTCACTTCACTTCAGTTGAGGTCAGACTGCTTAAAACATTATGTTGCTGTTACTAATACAGTTAGCAGCCAACTGGTGAGTAACTTTTTATTTACATGCCAGAGGCATTTTTTTCTCTCATTTAGTGCTTTCAGAATATTTGTTTTGGTCGGGGTTTTCTGAAGTAAGGGTCCCATACCAAATTTGTTTGCGTTTTTGAAAGCCATTGTTTTGTGAGATTACTGTGTGACTGACTCACAGGACTGTCGGTGACTGAAGTGTCATACTCTCACTGTCAGCCATACACAGTGTGTTAAATTTGGACAAGTTCAATAAATCCAGCCACTATCAATAAAATAGCTGGTGATTTTTGGGCCTGGTTTATGTGTTGCCACCGCTGTAACAGTTCCAGAGTTTCACAGCAGAGGGCAGTAAAAGCACAGTGAAATGTTTCTGTTCTTTAGGCTCTTCATCCACTGCTTCCATTGGACTGAGTGTAGACTTTAAAACACCCACACCAGATAAAATATTACACTGGAATATATATTTTTTTCTTGGCAGAGGGATTATTTAGCTGTTTTTTTTATTATTTAAATATTTGTGACAAACAGCACATTTCATTACGGCAGAAGCATTATTGCGCTAGTAGCATTATACTCAAGATGAGTCAGCCGCCTTCACTCAATAAAATGGCATCTGCCACAAAAACATAAAAATTCATAATAATTTTGTTTCAAATATGTTTGCCTTAGTCGATAAATGAATAATTCACCCCAAAATTAAAATGGTCATCATGGAACATAAATGTCTCAGATACTCTGAAAAAATGTCGCAGTGTTTTTTGTTTTGTTTTGTTTTGTTTGTTTTTGTTTTTGTGTTTTTTTTTGTGTGTGTGTGTTTTGCTTTGCTGTGCTTTTGTTTAACTATTCGTTTTGTTACGTGTTTTTCATTTTGTTTTATTTTGATTTGTCCACAATTTAAAATAAAGGGGACCAAAATGTTTTGATTCTCAACATTCGACAAAATATCTTCCTTGGTGTTCTGCTAAAGAAAGCAATTCATACAGGTTTGGAACAATATGAGGGTGAGTAAATAATGACAGGTTTTTTTGGGTGAACTGTCCCTTTAAATGTGAAGAATATTACACGTGATGGCACATGGATGGGGAAAAAACTGTGATACATATCTACAAAAGACTTGGCGACCGAACCTTAGAGGCGGTACGTCTGTAGAAGAAACCCACAGCTATATGAAGTACCAAATGCATATCTGGTTATTTTCCTTATTGACATCTGGGCCTTGGTCTCCATTCACTGCCCTCCATGTCGTCCTCCCTCTCTCTCTGCTCTTTGAACGATTTATTAGCGCAGGCATGTTTTATCCACCGTCTGTAAGGTTGGGCTTTCAGCCACACAGACTGTGATTTATAAAGCATTTGATGAGGCTACCACACATTGAATACTAATGTAGCGTTTGGGGCTTTTTTTTCTGACTGTAAGAGACAAAATCATGACGACTGAGGGGAACTAAATGTTATATGATTTGTTTAATGCGTTTGTGGGAAATTACTGTGGCTGGCGTGCATTTTTTTGTCATTATTTATGGTAATTACAGTAATTTGTGTAATTAGGCCTACTGTTTTCTGTCGTTGAGCGGTTTGATTGATTATGCAGCGGCATTGTTTGGCTTTGATCGTCTTGGCAGCAGTTTTTTGGATGCTTGCTTGGAGAGGAGAGGGTGAAATTGCAAGTCGCCTCTTTGGAAAGACGAGGTCTGGTTCTCTGGAAGACGATACTGAGCTAACCTCTGATTTTTAAAATGTCTGGGATTGATTTAGCGAGGCGGTTTAGCCAACATGCATATCAGTCGACAAATAATGTGTATAGATGATGGTTCTTTCTAGATTTTCTGGATCTGATCTGGCTTTCTGTCTCGTTTTGTGTGTATCTGGCCGTTTTAGTATTCTGTGGAAGTGATTTGTTGAAGGATTATTTGCGCTTTCTCTGAATCTGGCAGCACATCCATTTGCGTCGTTGTGTAACATGAGAGTAAAAGGCAGAGGGTGACGTAATGTGAATGTCAGGCTACTGCTTTATCACGCACTGTTGTTTCTGATATTACACACTGTAAATTTTGTGTGTTAGTGCTAGGACAAAAGATAGTGTAGATGTATTCTTATTTTGACAAAAAAATATGTTGTTCTGGTGATTGTTAGATTTAATTAAAAGATATTCAAAAGTTTTATTTGAGGCACCAAATAGCAAGAAAATTATACTCCGTTTTATAGTAATTCTTTTATATTGAGGCTTTGTGTGTTTTGTGGTATGACCAAAAAAGGGTAACTATTAGGCTTGCCGTTTTGCTAATAAACGTTCTATGTTTCTTATTTATTTGGTTATGTTGACTTATTTCCAGTTTTGTATACCTATTAAACTTTATGTAAGTTATTTGTTATTTTATATTAGGCATAGCCTGCCCTATAGCATGGTGTAATTTTATTTGTTTTGTTAATAAAAAGTTCTATATTTTATATATAGGCTAAAGTGAGTTTGACGTTGTAATTTGTTGTTGCATTCAAGCAATTGACGCTGAATTGCCGCTAATTCAAAAGTGAAAGTAAAATGCGCACGGCGCTTTTAAGCTATTTAAAAGCGAAGGAAAGCGACCAAGGTCATCTCCACAGTTTTGAGCGTGTTGAGCTCCAAGCTGTTGAGACTGCACCAGACAGCCAGCTGCTCGACCTCCTGTCTGTAAGCAGACTCATCACCGTCCTGAATGAGGCCGATGAGTGTGGTGTCGTCTGCAAACTTCAGGAGCTTGACAGAGGGGTCTTTAGACGTGCAGTCGTTGGTGTATCGTTATAGTTGTGGTGTGAACTATGCTATTCTTTAATATTGAGAACGATTTTTAGAACTATATCTTTATCGTTATCTTTATAGTTATCGTGCTTGGTGTGAACGGGCCTTAAGCCTGGCATAGCATCAAAATGTGAAAATTCATAAGATTAATACCATGCTATTGCTCCAAATTCACTATATTATGTCAGTGAGTGTTTAAAATGACATGAAATTGGCTTGCATTAACTGCAATTATTTAAATTTAGTAACGTTTGCTAACTAGCAGTAATGTTAAATAATATTCCATTTTGATCGTTTTAATGTTAAAGTATCGGTTTAGGCACCGGTACTGTTTTAAAAGTATCGATTTGGCACCGGTATCGTAAAAAACCCAATCGATACCCAACCCTATTCATTCATTCATTCATTCATTTACTGATTTATTCATTTATTTATATATTTATTTTGCTTCATTGTTATATCTAAATCACACTTTTCTTCCCTCTAAAAAATCACAGAAAAAGTGAACTTTAATTGGTAACTTTATTTTTCTGTTAGACAGTCCTTTCCTAAGTTCTTTTTGAGAAATGCTGCAAGGTTGACCAGACCTTATGCCTGTAGTCAAAAGTGTGTTTCTGCAAGATTGTTCACACTAATAAGGTTCAGATTAAGTGTGCAGCAGACCCATCCATATGCAGTGTGATCCTGTATGGCAGCAATATGAGCTCACGGCTGTAATGCAGACCAGAGGCTTTTGTACATGCATTAAAACACTAAAACTTCATGAAATGTCTTTTAGAGTGATATGTAAAATTACGTAACTTTTTCCAACCTACATGCATGCAAACATCTCCGGTCTGTTCTCTGTACCATCCCATTAGCCTTTTTTACAGGCGCTTATAAGCACGCTCTGACCCACAATGCCCTGGGTGGAATGGAGAGGTTTGTTTGATTTGAGTGGAATAATACAGTGATATCAGTGAACTGGCAGTCCTGCCTGTTATTATTGGTTTGCTTTAATTAATGGTGGTTTTTATCAACTCTGCAGATGTTGCTAAAGATTTTTTGATGAAGTAGCTCTATTAAAGCAGCTCGTGTTTCAGTAGAGGTTGTTAAACACATCGTAACAGAAGCCTGATGTTTTGGGGGTTTTTTGTGCCTGGGTCGACTGCAGTTCATTGAGTTTTCTATTGTCTGTGTGTGTTTTTGTTACTCTGAGGGTGTGTGTGTGTGTGTGTGTGTGTTTCTTTGCAGGGGAGGTTAATTGTTTTTGAGGCTCTGGAAGCAGGAGAGATTTCGATGATTTGTGCTCTGCTGAACTAAAGTGAAATGTGTGTGAGATAGCGAGCGATAAAGAAGCAGAAGTGGTTCTTTGTTATTCAGTGACATCTTCAATCTGAAGGTCACTTGGCCACCACGCCGTCTGTGTGCAAAAATGAGAAGTACAAAAAAGAAAAATAATGAGATTTTTTAAAATAGTTTACCCAAACTTTTGTTGTTCGAAACCAGTTTGTTTTTCTTCTGTGAAACAGAAAAGTCGGTATTTTGCAGAATGCACAGGCTGCTCTTTTCCATAGAATAAAAGCATAGTGACCTAAATAGGCACAACAAAAATATTATTAAAGTGGTACATGACTAATGTGCTATATTGCACATATTCTGAAGCCATGCTTGCTTTAGCTTTGTGAGTAACTGTGTTATTTTTTTATTATGTATGCATACTCAGATTTTTATATTTTATATACATTTTCTAGCATTTATTAATTATTAATGTATTGTATATATATTTATTTTTTTGTTTAAGTTAAGAAATGTTGTTGTGTGCATTAGTTATTTTTATTTGTTAGTACTTGCCAATATTTTGTAGTCTTTAGTAGTTAAGCCAATATTTCTAATTTGATTTTGTTTTTCATTTAATATTTATGTTTAATTTTAGATTTATTTAAGTTACTGAAAACACGTTTTAATCTTAGTTTAGTTAATAATAACAACACTGCTGAGGAACAGGCTGGAATTGACTAAAAGAGTGGAAAATATATATAAAATCTATATTTAAAAAAAATTCCTTCGACTTTCTCTAATATTATCTGGTTATCAGCCATAGCACAAAAATGTTTATCAGAATTCCTAATTAAAACTTGCTGAATGAAGGCACGTAGAGCCTGGTTTTGATATTGATAATGCTGCAGTATATGCTTTTATGGAGGTTTTTGTCATTTTTATATCACCTTTATTCTATGAAAAAGAGCAGCTTTGACAACTTGCCGTTTTTGTGTTACACTGAAATAAAGTCATATGCGTTTTGAACATGAGGGTGAGGAACCGATGACTGAACTTTTGTTTTTGAATGATCTATCCCTTTAACTTTTATGTGGTAGAGATGCTGATTTTAGTTTAGTCTTTGATAACCTGTGGTTTCCTTTTGCAGTATTGCCTCAGGAGACGCTTTCATTGGCTTTGAAGGATAATAGATCAGCATCTTTAATCAATTTGGTTGCACAGAGCCACATGAATGGTGCACATGTATGTTCAATTGTAAAACTGTCCCTGTTAGTTGCACTGTGTACATGCATCTGTAAGCATTAGCAGAGGAACCAGTGGGTTTCTCTGGCCTCCATGACTATGATGCACATTATCGTTCAGTCTGGCCGGTTTTGGCTGGGACGGAGCCACATGTTGCATACGTACTATCGTGAAGAATGCTGGTAGGGTCTCGGAAAAGACCACTGCAGATACACGTGAGCCAGTTACAAACTAGCTGCACAGATCACATGGCAGTCTGCCCGACACATGGATGTGATACATAACATGAGAGATTATCTTAAAACCTGCACTCTGTCTTCATGTTCTGCTATACAGGAAATGCAAAAAACATGGTCAAGGGCCCAGCAATCCTGAAAACCATAAGGTTTTCACATTACAAGAAATGGATCCTTGTCTGTTATATAATACACGTTTTCATATACATTTCTGCTAAGACATTTTTTTCCCTTTCTGTTTATTTTTTAGAAATGAATTACCAGTTTATATTCAGCACTTTAGATTATAATTTTTTTTGTAATAAGATTAATTTGTTTGGAAAATTAACTGAAAATGTACATTCGAGATGTAGATGAGCTTGTTTCTCATCGTAACAGATCTGGAGAAATTCAGCATTCCATCACTTGCTTACCAATGGATCCTCTGCAGTGAATGGGTGCCGTCAGAATGAGAGTCCAAACAGCTGATAAAGACATCACAATAATCCACAAGTAATCCAAACCACTCCAGTCCAGCAATTAATATCTTGTGAAGTGAAAATCTGCGTGTTTGTGAGAAACAAATCAATCAAGAGTTTTTTTTTAACTTAGAACTGTTGATTCTGGCTAAAATGTGAGTCCTCTATCCATAATATTGCTTTCTCCAGTGTCTCGTCTGAATCAGGAGAGAAATATGCACAGATCAAGCACCGTTTACAAGCAAAAACAGTCCAAAACTGTTCTAAACAAATATGTATGTGGATTTTGATGTGAGAGGACAAAAGGGATGGACTTTTTCACTGGAAGAAGCATTATTATGGATTATGGACTGCTATTTTGGCCATAAGAGACCGTTTGAAGTTAGAAACATCTTAATTACAAATAAGTTTCTTACAAACATATAGATTTTCACTTCACAAGACTTTCACAACTGATAGACTGGAGTGGTGTGGGGATTACTTGTGGATTATTGTGATGTTTTTATCAGCTGTTTAGACTCTCATTCTGACGGCACCCATTCAGAGG
>NW_015554084.1:676839-681588 GCF_001515605.1 Sinocyclocheilus anshuiensis | reverse complement strand
TACCATACACATCGTACACACAGTTTATATCTGAACTATAAACTTTTATACCAGTACTTCTGTGATTTCAATGTTTGTAACACAGAAATAATAATACTGTGTAGCTGAAAAGACTGTAAAGCTGTTTCATTCATGACAGGCAGCTGCTCTCTTTAGGTCAGCGGCAGTGCGAACGCAGATTTAAATGTTCAAATCACACTGGTGTGATCGTACGCTGCACGAACGAACCACATGATCACAACATTGATCGCACACGTCAAAGCTTGAGGAATGAAAGAGACGAATCATTGTAATTTAGAAATAGAATCACGTTGGTGTTTGAATCTTGTTCGCAATCTTTAATTATCTATTAAATTAAAGTGCTTTGTCATGTTGGTGGTGACGCCTCTCTTGCAACATGTTTAGCTATCACAGATATTATACTTAGCTTTTTTGGCTTCTGATCGCAAATGTAGCCAAACTTTGGAGCGCTTAGATTAGTGAGCAAGGCCCTGGCAGATCGCTAGGTCTGGTCCTCCCAGATGAAGAAGAAGAAAAAAGCACATAGGAATCGATAGGCGGAATCGAAATTTTATTTTGACAACAAGTATCCGATTCCTGACCTTAAGTATCCGATTCTGGAATCGGAATCGATTTTCGATTCCCAACCCTACTCCTGGTTAAACACTGTTGCGGGTGGTTAGTGAGTAGGACACAGCGTATTTGCACAAAAATCTAGAGTGCAAAAGTGGTGCAACCATTCCGTTAATTCCCCTCTACTGTGCGTCTCTATTTCGCAACAGAGAGTTGGGACCCAAGATCTTTTCCCCGGTCAAGTCCCCCATCTTCCCTCATTCTGAACACATTTGTGCCATTTGTATAGTAGCATTTGCTTGGCGGGATGCCGTGTGATCCAGGTTCTATAGAGCTGTTCAGATTAATGGACGGTACATATGGCATGTTCACTTTCCCTCTTGTGCTGTTTTTACAAGGGAAAACCTCTCGGAGCAGAGAGAGAGAATCACTGGGACTCAGTTTCTAGGAAAAGTGTTCTATTTTAGATTTATAATCTTCAGGTGAGGATCTGTTTCAAACACACATGCAGAAATTGCTTGTTTTTCTAGATGTGCAAAAGTATGTTCTTAGTTATCTGGCTTGAGCTTGTAGGATTTGTGATATCAGTTAACTAATTGAAAGAAGTTGTCCACTCCACTGTAAATTCTGTCATTATTTATTTGTCTTGATGTCTTCCCAAACCTGCATGCTGTTAGTTTTTTTTTTTCTTTCTTTCTGGTGAACACAAATGGACTTTATTGCATATTATCACCTGAGAACCTCTCGGGACAATCAAGATAGTCTGTTTTGAGTTCACTTTGCTTTAGATTAGTTTGGGTTTGTTTGGAGCACTCACAAATTCTAATAAACCATTTCTAGACCCCTGAAAAAGCATGAAAACCCACCAAATGTTCGATGATGGTTAGATTTTGCCACAATGATGACATTAAATGCCATGATGAAAAGTCTCTGTTACTGCCCACCCATTCCGTGAGCATTAGTATTAAATCTACTTATATTTTTATAGTCCATATAGTACTGGCTAGAGATGTCTATTTCCATGCCAACTGTAATTCTTTCTTTGATTTCCAGCTCCCCTGTTTGTCTGATTTTGAGCTGTGGTTAGATGCGTGAGCTCCAGGTTTGCAGACTAGGTGATGATATTAAGGTTCAGTTAATGTAAAGTGAATTAGTGTCATATCCTGAATTCGTCACAAGGTCAGAGTTTGACGTACAGTAAACCATTGTCACCCAAGTGCTCTTCCATTACTGCTCATCTCCCATTATCTTATGCCTGATTCCCAGCTGGCTAATCTATTTCCATGAATACCTCCCGGAATAGTATAAGAACAGCCTGTTTTATTGTTTAAATAAATAATAAAAAAAGTTTGAATATAAGCTATAAAGTTGCCAATTGATTTAGTCTTTTCAAGACATGACGAGTTGTTCTGGTAGTTTTAGTGGACGTCTGTGCATCTGCACTCACATAGATACATCAGTGCTTGTTACATCTTAAAATTATGTTGCATTTTAGAAACAGCACAAGCCTTTTCAGGAGACATAAAAGAAAGTGGAAGAAAGGGAACATAAAACCCAGCTATGATCCCTTTTCCATTGACTTCCCACTGCTTTAAAGACTTTTGTGCGATAGCAACGCTCCCTGTGAACAGAACTGACTTCCTCCTGTTTTTGTTTGAAGGCTTGAAATCTATGAAACAGAGAATCACAGATAATTTTTTCCCTCAAACTGTGTCTTTTTCCTTCCCTTGTTTCTGCTGTCCTCCATGAGTTTGCCTGGGTTCATTGCTTTGTGCATTATTCAATCTGTCACTGCCAGAATAAGACGCAGTATTTGACATCAGCATACTGATGCTTTAGCCGGCTTTCCCTTTTTTTTCTAGTTTATGGTCAGGAAAATCTGCAAAAAAAAAGAAAAATTCTGCGACGAGTGAACGACGCATTATTGTGCCATCCCAAAGAGGCACAAAATCACTCTCACGGACTTTTTCATTAACTGTTCCCTCCTGGTGGAATGACCTGCCCAACTCAATCCAAGCAGTTGAGTCCTTAGCCATCTTCAAGAAACGGCTAAAAATACATATCTTCCATCTTTATTTGACCCTCTAACTCTAGCACTCTCTATTGTAATTCTATTTTACCTATTTGTTTTCATTTTTTATAATAATAAAAAAAAAAAACACTTGAACACTCTATCACTTGCACTCTCTATTTGTTTTCTAACTGCTTGTTTTTCTTAAAAAAACTCTTAACACTAGCTTTCTATATTCTTTTTCTATTCTATCTACTTGTTTTCTTTGTTTGTAACCCCTTATTTACACTGCACACGTCTGTGGTGCAATATGGCTCCGACATGGCCACCGGAGCTGATCGCGGCCATTCTAGTCAATGCTTGTGTTTATATCAGCCGCGCTGCGGCACGTTTCCGAAAGTGTTCCAGAAGCGGCTCTCCACGCTGCTTCGCTAAAGATACACGCCTACGTCTCCTTTGATCAAAAATAATGGCTAGTGCAGTGGCTGCGATATACGTAAACCTACCAACATCCGTCGCCATGACTTATCGCAAGGAAAAAATTACATTTTAGTCACATAACATTGGTTAATGGAAATGCCGTCATTTCGCAATAGTTTTTTATCGACATTTATAAGATGTCACAAAAGATATCACAAAAACCGGCTAAACTTGGGGTTTCCAGCCTGCATCTTTTTGGTTACTAGCCCAAATATTACCTACACTACTACAACTACACTACTACTAGCCTGTGGTAGTGCTGTCTCTGTTTGAAGAACTCAATGATAACCTTGACAACTGGCCAGCTGGACCAATTACATTCAGTTAAATTCAATAAAGTCACTGTTCAGTTCACTTCTACCGTAGTCTCAGAAATGCATTGCATCACAGAAGAAGAACGGAAATCTGCCATTAACCTTGTGTTTTGTTCTCAGAGTGGGTAGCGATTGGTTTCATTATATCTCAGTAGGTGATTTTCCTCATCACAGATTCTAAACTTCATGCTGGGGGCTCAGATTTGTTACACATGGAGAAATTGATTCAGCAGAAGTGATTTCATTGGCACATCTCGGTGGTCGTTGGTGCTGGAGACACAATGCAGAAAGCACACTTACTTAGCTCTGTGTGTGTTGGCTCGTGTACTCACATCTGTGTTTGTGTATGTTGCTAAGCTGCTACCTCCACAGGTTGCTGACTCATTAAGTCACTGTTTGCTAGTGTGACCTCATGAGAGATTGCGGTTGTGTTGCTGCCGGGTTTAAGTTCACAATGGATAATCGCGATGAATGTGTTTGATGGTTAATTTCATTGTTCTCGAAGTCCCATCATGGAATCAGGCAGCTCTTCTCCCGTTACTGACAGCTGACGGGAATTAAATCTCTCTGTGTGGTTGAATGCATATCAGAGTTTGTTTTTGTGTTTTAATGGTGCTAACAGCTTGTTTGAAACTGATTCTCTACTGGAAAATGCCTGAGCGCTTGGCGTAATTATGCAACGCACGGTTGCATAATTATGTTCTGGAGTTTCCAAATGTGAATTTTCAAGCGTGGCTGATATGTCTTATATTAGACTGTCATGACGGCT
Source organism: Sinocyclocheilus anshuiensis (assembly GCF_001515605.1). NCBI lineage: Eukaryota > Metazoa > Chordata > Actinopteri > Cypriniformes > Cyprinidae > Sinocyclocheilus > Sinocyclocheilus anshuiensis. The sequence goes on along the minus strand of NW_015554084.1, from coordinate 677,441 downwards.
TTAGTATTGACGCTTAGATGTTTCTTAGATGTCAGAACAGGCGGAGTTGAGTTTTCATGTTCGTGTTTTGGAGATTTAGCATGTCAGATTGATGTTTATTCAATGGTGTTGTTGCCAAATACACATTGTTAAATATTATTTTAAAAGCTTTTCCATTCTCGTTCAGTCAATCAGCCATGCGAGCGAGACGGAGGATCAACACGATTTTCGGACGATTGGCATGTGATTCTGAGATGACTTCTGTTTGGATGCAAAATTAAGTGTACAAAGCGTGACGGACTGGGAAAGATTCAAACTTCTGTTGTCAGAGACCCCATTAATGATGTTTTCTAGGGTCACTGGTCATGAGTGATGCTTGCCCTATTTCAGGTGTCCCGAGTTGATTTGTTTTTGGCATTGTCGACCATTCGCGTCTGCTGCTGTGCTTGGTTGACTTGATTGTTTCCGTCCAGTTTCTCCAAACTCAAACCAACTGGAACGTGATTTTTTTTTTTACGTGACTATTTTTGTTCTCTTGTTATTTTTGCAGGAGCTCTCTAGTTGTGGCTGGAACAAGAAGGAGAAACACAGTTCAGCACCCAACGCGGTGGCCTTCACACGAC
>NW_015554084.1:658214-676072 GCF_001515605.1 Sinocyclocheilus anshuiensis | reverse complement strand
ACGCGGTGGCCTTCACACGACGCTTTAACCAGGTAAACCACAGATACTTTTTGTTGTTGCCCCATTCATTGAATATAGACAGTGATTAAGTGTAGACTTGGAGCTGAGGAGGTTGAAATAAACAAAACTGGAGAATTGGAATTCACAATTGCTGTAAGCGTCTGTCTGAGTAAGTGAATTATTACAAATTAAAATCAACTAAAGATTAAAGCACTTTGGCAAGGGTCAGTGGACTAGCAGGGGGCATGGTGGTCATATTGTTGGCAAATTAAATAAACATGAAGACAGTTTAATAACCTTTTATAATGGCAGCAGCTTATAAAACAACACAAATATGAACAAATAGTAATAAAAAAGATTTAAAGAAACATGTAATTCTTTGAGAATGAAGGGATTTAAAAAAATATTAGGAAAAACGGATTTTATATAAGTCAAATAAAGACAAAAAAGGTTTATTCTATAGACTATATGTGACCATGGACCACAAAACCAGGCTCAAGGGTTAATATTTTGGAATTGAATTTATACATCATCTGAAAGCTGAATAAATAAGCTTTCCATTGATGTATGGTTTGTTAGGATAGGACAATATTCGCCGAGATAAAACTATTTGAAAATCTGGAATCTGAGGGAGCAAAAAAAATCTAAATACTGAGAAAATTGCCTTTAAATTTGTCCAAATTAAGTTCTTAGCAATGCATATTATTAATCAAAAATTAAGTTTTGATATATTTACGGTAATACATTTACAAAATATCTTCAAGGAACATGATCTTTACTTAATATCCTAATGATTTTTGTCATAAAAGAAACATGGATAATTTTGACCCATACAATGTATTTTTAGTTATTGCTACAAATATACCCGTGCTACTTAAGACTGGTTTTGTGCTCCAGGGTCACAAATAGATGTTTTGTTACCATTCCAATCCATCAAAAAGTACTGGGTAGAGAAACCAAAAGAGTATGCATAATGTTAGTTGGCTTAGTTCATTTAGCAAATAGATATTTCCTTCAGTTAATTTCACACTTAATTATGCTCATTAAAATCAATGTATTCTACAAGCTTTTGTTACTTGCGCTGTTTATTTCTTTCGTCTATGGTACTTCATCTTTAATTTAGTAGCACATTAAAGCTGTATTTGTGCGTAATGAGAGAGACGCGCACAGTGTAGCCTAGCGCATTTCACACAGGCTGCTAGTTTCACTTTCACTTTAAATAAGTTGTGTATGCTTGACGTTTAAAATAAATGTTGTTTATAGTGAATGCCTCGTTAATTTTGGTTTGTTTTATATTTATATATTTAGTTTTAATCCAAATGATGCATGTGCTATGTGAGCGATTCAAATCCATCAGAAAGCTAAATAAAAGTTCAAATTAAAAAACAAAACAAAACTTTTTTAAGTGTGTTATGTTCACCAAGGCTGCATTTATTTGATCAAAAATAGATAGTAAAAATAGTGCGAATGTGAAATTTAATGTCAAAATTACTTTTCTACTTGAATATATTTTAAAATGTAATTTATTTCTGTGATGCAAAGCTGAATTTTCAGCAGTCATTCATCTTCAGTGTCACATGATCCTTCAGAAATCGTTCTAATATGCTGATTTGCTGCTCAAGAAACATATCTTCTTGTCAAAAAACAGCTGTGCTGCTTGATATGTTTGCAGAAACTGTGATTTTTTTCAGGATTCTTTGATGAATAAAAACTTCAAAAGAACGGCGTTTAAAAAAAAAATATATATAGTTTTTTGTAACAATGTAAAAGACATTGCAGTCACTTTTGATCAATTTAGTGCATCTTTGCTGAATAAAAGTATCTATTTATTTTCTTTTTAAGAAAAACATTTTTTTTAAAGAAATTTCTTTTCTTTTTACCCCAAACTTTTGAGCAGTAAAGTGTGGTTTCTGAAACATACTTTTCAATTAAAAAAAAAAAAAAAAGCTAAACTGGAGAAACTATTTGCACATTACATTTTTAAACATTATAATCAGTAGCTTTTTAATTTACTTTTTTAAAATACACTTTTCCATTCCGAATTATACTAGAATATGTGTGTGGTCAGCCAGTTTACTACGACAGGAAACATGTTTATTGTTTCTGTGGCCACATGTATTGGAGAGTAGGTTTGTTTTAAATAAAAACTTCAAATCCTACAAAGCGGAAAATAAGGTTTCCAAGTGGTTTGTGTTATGGATTGGGCATTAAAGTGCAGAAAAGTGTTGGTCCAGGTAAATGTTCGGGTCATGAGGGGTGGAGGCCTCTCTAGTAGCTCAGCTTCCAAGGGCTGGCATGCTTGTAATGCGCTGGCTGAACATGTTTGCGAATGAGTATGTTTCTGGCCAAAATCTCTTGACTTTATTGCCTTGGATTGGCTAAGTTGGAAAATTACGTCGCCGTCAAGGTTCTTGTTAACAGAATTTGGACTCTATGCTAACACAACACGTTTGATTGTGATTGTATGTCACAGTCACTCCAGGTGAGTGAGACAAGTGGGAAACTAAACTTGCATTTACATTTTGGCTCTACTGTGAGCAGGTAATGGCAATGTTTGAAAAGCTTATCACTGCGCTGAGGCCTGTGTGAAGATGTTGGATGCACACCACTAGGGCTGGGAAACACTGACTTGATCCAGTTGGCCTTTGAAGAAATATGTGGCCCCCTCTGAGTGTGTACAAATTTCTGTGTGCAATCGTTGCTTCATAATTGGCAGAAGCTGACAGTGTGTAACCAGAAGGGAATGATTATTGATTAAGCTTATATGCAATGCAGAAGTTGTTTTTGCACCTCTCCACTTTAAGACTTAAACACACCCTCACAGACACAGACTTTCTCCCCTGATAATATGGCTAGCGCTCTGTAATAAATATGAGAATATCAGTGAGGAATTCGTGTTCTGTGGAAACTTCTCTCAATATACATCCTGAAAACGGCTAAAGCGGCTGTTCAGGAACTCACACGCACTTGCCTGCCAACACAAATGTACTTTCTGAAGGATGATACTTTGAAAGGCGAGAACAAAACGTCCCAAAAAGACTGGAACGTAATGTCCTAAGGTTTACTGAACTATATGTGTCACTGAGCTATATAAGCTATAACTGAACTATAACTATTTGAATGATTCAAGACTCACTCCTACAGGAAGTCTTGTTTTGTTCCTGAATGAATCAGCACTTTTGACCAAATTGGTTGAGTGACTATTTCATTGACTTACTTAAAGAAAGTCACTAGTTTAGTTTCATCATTCATACTGAACTCTTAACTATATAAACTAATGTCACTGAACTGTATGTGTTTATATTAGTGCTGTCAAAATTAGTGCGTTAATGCAGCCGATTATTTTTTTCAGTTTAACGTGTTAAAAATATCTAACGCAATAAACGCAGGGGCGGAGCTAGGATTGGCCACCCTACTCGCAACTGCTGCTTCTGTCATTTTTTCTCTTGAAAAAAAGTGCATTTATTCAGTTGCAGAACGTCTTTACGACCACATCAAACAGGAGATGTTTCAGACATGCACTCCAACTTCACCTCAGCGCAAGGTGTGGGTCAAACGAGCACAGAAACGGTACTGTGCTCACAGCTCAAAGGCACCAGTACACGCTGTAGACTTTATCATTTCATATCAAAGCATGAAATAAACTACGTGCATGCAATGTCATGGTCAGTTACTGTAAGTCATGAAGTTACCAAAAAGGTGGAATAAAGCTGCCTTAAAACTGTGCATGCATGTAATATATTTTATATGAGTCACATTTAAGAATATGTCTCTGAAATGGTCTTCCAAACTGTCCTGGAGCAGCCCAGCAATGTCTCCCTCATCTAACAACCACGATTCAACTCGTCAGCTCATTAGTAGAGACGAAGTGGGTCAGAAAAGGTAAGGAGAGTTGAGAAAAAATACAATGCCTGTCAGATCCGCGTCACGTTCAGCAGCGGCAGCTCTTAAAGAAATAGCAGCCAAAACAACCTAATAACCAGCTGCTGTGATGTCTGTTAATCAAAGAAAAAAAAAACGAAAAAAGAGGAAATCATTAACTTTTATAGCTTTAAGGATTCATCTAATTCTCATTTAGTTGTAACTTCAGTTTCAATTTCTGTATATTTATGCTGAAGGGCACAGGTAAATATGACATTTATTATAATTGGTTTATGTGAAGATTGTTTTAAAGGGGTCCGATTATGCTCTTTTACAAAGTCTTGATTTTGTTTTGGGGGTGTACTAGAACATGCTCTCATGCTTGGTGGTTCGAAAAACGCATTATTATTTCATTACACCAAATACACAAAATAATGTTATTTTTAGCAACATCATATGACCCCTTTAAGTTCACTTAAATTAGAAGTTATTTTTTTAAAGTCTAATAAATGTTAAAATTGATATCTCTCAATTATTCTGTAATGTTGAATGGCTATAATCAATGGTTAAATATTAGGGGGGAAAAACAAATTTATAGAGACATCAGTAGTATTGGTATCAGTGATACTTCATTTACATTTACATTTACATTTACATTTAGTCATTTTGCAGACACTTTTATCCAAAGCGACTTACAATTAATGGTTTGGAAACACATGATAGAGGTGGAAAAGAGAGGACAGAAAAGGAGAGTGTGTACAGGGAAGAGCAAAAATATACTTAAGTGCCTTGGCGATTTCGTTGCTCGGTGAAGTCGCGCAGGTAAAGTCGCAGGTCTTTACACTCATTGGTCTTCACACGAGGAGGCCTGAACGCTTCCGCTGATGCTTCCGCGTCAGCGCACAGACATCAGGTAAATACACAGTCTAAAAGACTAAAGTGAAAACAGCTGTGGCCGCCTTCTAATTAGCACAGCCAATAGTCTATAGCAGGCCAATTCCTCAAATCGAAACTACAGTTCGCACTTAAACGCAGGAAGGGAGCAATTAAATTACACGTGCTCCTTCTTAGCCGAGGGCAATTATTATAATTACCAGAAAGTGCAATCAAAAATACAAACGCAAACAAAAATATAACGTAGAAATAGGCAGAAAACGAAATATTCCTTCCTAGCAGCAAGTAATAATTCAAACAGCAGATCTATAAACAAGTATTACGCAAAACACTCACGTGCAGCCGTCTGTCTCTTCTGTTGACTAATCGCTTTTTTATGACTTCAGTCATAAAGATGCCATTTATGTTGTTTGAACATTAATTCGAAGATTTAATGTGAAATTAGCGCAATATAAAAGTATATTTAAAAACGGTAATGTTAGGTGGGATTAATCGCGATTAATTTCAGAAAAAAATGTGCGATTAATTAGTTAATTTTTTATAATTGATTGACAGCACTAGTTTATATGTTTCAAGGCCACAATGGGGTCTCGTGTGTTTTTGTAAAACTAGTAGTCTAGTTAAAACCAGTTTTGTTGTCTTTCAGTAGCAAGCTGATCATCTGTAGATTTGTGTAATGTAATTGTTCACTGATTATGTATACGTTTGTCATCATTCAAGTGATGGTTTCATCATTATTTTAAAGGGGGTTCAATACTATGGCTTCTTTTGTATTTTTATTCTTTAAAATACAAAAGAAAGAAACTCATTTAGTAAATAATGACAGAATTTTCATTTTTGGGTGAACTATCCCTTTAAATATAGCTAACTGATCATATGTAGTTAGCTAATCATTATGTAGTTGGTTGGTAGTTACTGATCTTTTTTTTTTTTCAACAGCAGCAGATTAATAAAAGTTATTGACAGTTGTCTGGCTCAGTTGTCTTGTATAACTCATTGTCATTGTGTAAAATGAAATGTTAATGTTGTTTATATGACTATAAACACTGGTAAAGCACTCTTTCCATAAATATACATTATTTTTTCTCTCTCTTGCTAGACCTTATGCTCCCCACTTCAAAGACTCACAAATTAACATTTTTGGTCTGTCATGCACAAACATGGAGTGTATTCATATTACATTTACTCTTATGTACTCAATTCAGGAAATAATGGAAGCAAACTCGGGTATAAAAATACACTTATGCATACACACGCATACAGACAGACCCTAAAGATTACCCATGGACAGATGTTACAAATTAGGCACACATGGGTATCTTTTACCAGGGGATATTTGCATAAGGTCTGTTTTTTCAGTTTGTTCTTTTTCTTTCTTTCTTTTTTGTCATGTTTTCCTTGACTTAGATGAAATAAGAGGAGCGTGGAGATGAACTATTCTCTAATGGAGTATGTGGGGGAAAGATCTGCATGACTAGAGGCTCCAAAATTGATTTCCTCTTTGTGTAATGCAGGTGCAGGTGTGTGTAATGCAGCAGCTGGTGTGAATGTGTGCTCATGCGTGAGATAGAGTTTTTGAGTTTTTGCACTGTGTATTTGTGTTCGAGTATAAATGTCTGCAGTACCATGCTGCCTTTTCTCTTCATTAGTCATTAGAATTAAATTCTTTCCACTGGTTTGAGGCATTCCGGCTTCATTCAAAGACGCTGTCTCACAACAACAAACGGGAACACACAGTAGGGGAGATGGTGAAACAATGACCTCACTGTGTGTGCGTCCCAGCATCCGACACGTGGGGAGGGATGGGGAAAGAGGGATTGCGGGAAGGAAAGGTCTGGAAAATCAACAGGAGAAATGGAAATGGGGGGCTGAGGTTGGCAGGGGTTGGAGGAGATGAAGAGTGATGTTTCAACAATCCATGTCTGCAGTTGCATAACGTCTGAAGCTTAAAATACAATGTTTCTTCTTGTCTCCTCTTGGCTTCTCATCTCCTCTCATTCTCTTTTCTTCACATGAACATTTACATTTTCCAGCCCCACCATGTTTAGGTTAACTGTAGTGTAGCCTATATCTTGACTATAGCAGTATTGATTATTTATCGATATGTCTTTGTTTTTATGGTTTTGTCTAATGTTAGGTGAGTTTCTGGGTGGTGAGGGAGATTCTTCATGCTCAAACTCTGAAGATCAGGGCAGAAGTGTTGAGCCTCTATATCAGAACAGCAAAGGTAAAAAAAACACTCCATTCAGCACATGTGTACTACTTAAGTGATTATGCTAGTTGCTAACCTTCTTTCTCTCTTCTTGCAGAAACTGTGTGACATGAATAATCTCCATGCAGTGATGGCAGTAGTATCTGCTTTACAGAGCGCCCCCATCTTCAGGCTCACCAAGACCTGGGCTGTGAGTTATTGAATATATTACTTATTAATATTTTGCATATTAGTTTTTACTTGCTAAAACATATTTTTTTTGTGGTAATAATTAGAAAATTATTTGCACATTTTAAACACACATTTCTTTTAATATTTTCTTTTCATTTATTTATTTATTACTTTTTTATTTTATTTTCAAAGCATTGTGTGTGTTTTTGGATCAGTTGGGTTCTTGGTTGTTTCGATTATCATTTTGTCCAACCCCAGCTGCTGTGTGTGTATACATTTCTTTAGACTCGGTTTTCATGTGTGTTTATAGGTTGTGAAATTATCCAGGCCTCCAACATGCTCTCAGTTAGTTATTGATGAGAGCTGGAAACTGCAAACAAATGAATCACTGTGAAACCTTGAGCTGTTTCTTTCCAATACTTAGACTGGTGAATAGCAAGGAACTCTGTTTAGTTTTTCCCCTTTCAATCTTTACTGGAATTAAATCGTGCATTTCATTTCTCAAACATGATACCCTCCATTTGAACACACTCCATAGTGGTAGGGATTTTTGTACCCCTGAAATTAATGTACTTGAGTGAATATTTTCTTTCTCTCTAATGATGGAAACGTTGTTGTTAATGATATCCTTATGAACTGACAGCCTCAGTTTCTTTAAAGATCATTAGCTTGCGCTAAACCTAAAGCTAATAGTGGGATTTCCCTAACACTCATCTGTTTCTACTATAAAATAGGGCAACTATCATAAAACAGACACCTGTTCCTCAGGTTTTTATAACTTCACAGCATGTTTGCTCACAAATCATTCCGTAGACGAGCATCTGTGCTGCACTTGGGTTGCTGACATTTACTAGCATTAGCAACTTCAGGTTTTGGACCAGTACAGAACCACCAAAGAACCACCAGGAACACCCAAGCAACCTCATAGAATGCTCTAAAACCACTCAGAACACCTGAGACCTGGCAACCACTCAGAACACTCTAGCAACACATGCAATTCTGAACGTTTTAGAAGCCACAAGACAATGCCTTGGCAGCCACCAGCAACTTCTTAGCACTTTGGTGGTGGCTTTCGCATGTGCAAGCAGTATTTATTTGTATTTTGAGGGGAGCTGTGGTTACCGTGGTTAACTTTTATAAGGATCAGGCTATCCAGCATCTCGGCGTATCTGTCTTTTCTTTGGAAACATTGTCTTGTCTTGTCTTCAGTCACAGCCAACTTCCCCCTCCTCAATCCTGTCTCTAGTGTACCATTTTCAGTCTTTTACATAACTGGAATATTCCTCTCCCCTGCTCTTTCTGTCAGATTTGTGTTTTCCATGGCTTCTCAGGCTAGCTTTCCTCAGACATGGCCAAACGCACACACTCCTATATAGTGGGCTCTGAACATACTTCTGTGTGGCTATTTTTGTAATTTATTAAAATATTTTCCCTTTATAAATTGTTGCCCAGTATGATTTGAGAATAATCCAAATAGCATCTTGTTCTTCAGTGGACATTAGACCTTTTGTACAGATGAATTTACATGATCAGTTTCCTTCCAAGTATGTTTGGTGAAAAATGTTTTATATAACGCATATTAAAAATATTGGTAGTACTTTATTTTGATAGTCCAATTTAGACATTCTACTAACTAGTAACTTTTCAACTACATACCAACTACCAGTCATTACATTATTAGTAGACTATTTATTATCTACCAACAATTTAATTTGATGGTCTCTCAACAAACATTTTATTGACTATTAGTGACTTTGCCTATTCACTCTTAAAGGGATAGTTCACCGAAAAATGAAAATTACCCCATGATTTACTCATCCTCAAGCCATCCTAGGTGTATATGACTTTCTCCTTTTAGACCAATGCAATTGAAGTTATATTAAAAAAATGTCCTGGTCGAGATTTTGAAGTCCAAAAATGCATCCATCCATCATAAAAAGTGCTCCACACAGCTCCAGGGGGTTAATAAAGGCCTTTAGAAGTGTATCGATGTGTTTATGTAAGACAAATATCCATGTTTAAAACTTCATCAACTGTAATCTCTATCTTCCGATAACTGTCGTACACGAAAGAGTGATGTTCCAGCGGATTCAAGTAGGACTATCATGTAGTGTGTTTTCTTTCACTGCATGATTCAGTCTATTAAAATGCATTTAGAATGATCACAAATTGAAGACATGGGGACAGAAAATGTATATTTTTATACCACTTCATATAGTTACTCAATTTCACACGAAGAGTGCCGTTTTTCTCCAAAAATTACCATGATTACAAATGTGACATTGAATTCAATAAACAATAAGTTAATTAAGAGACTTACGTTTTAGACACCATATTGCCTGCTTTTGCACTATTTCGCCAACAAAAATCATTCCAAACACAGCCACAGTATTGTTTTGCGTCTCTGAGCAACATGACGGTGTTTCGTTCCTGAATGAATCAACCATTTAAATGATTCGGTTCAATCGCAATGACTCACTTATTAACAGTGATTTGCTGCCACCTATTGGCGGTTTTAATTTCACATTTCAACTTTTTTTTTTCTCTCTCTCGATTTTTTCATGTTTTAAATCATTTCAAATATCAGTATTCAACGTTTTATGTTTAATGTCTCAAAACATTATTTATGCATTTGTAATTGCAGGTTAAATGCATTCATGTCTTGCATTAAATAATGTGTAAATACATCTAAATAAATGCCATTTCAGATGCAGCTTCTGAGTTGATTTCATTTGCTTGGTAACAGCCCAAATGTCTTATTATTCTAATTCCCCGATTAAATGTAAGAATTTGACTTAAAAGATAATGGACACTTTTAGAAAAAAATGGCTTTATAAAGGTAAAAATGCCCATAAAATTAAAAAATCAGTTTAAACTTATTGGAAAAGATTAATTTCTATCAGTGTGAACTTACCACCACACAGAGTATCTGTGTGGTGACCGATGTTTTGTTTTGCTCTCCTCACTTCTCACCAGAGCTTACGCTACACCTACGTAGGTGTAGCGTAAGCTCCGGTGAGAAGTGAGGAGAGCAAAACAAAACATCGGTCACAAATTAGAAATACAAAACGAGGAATGTAAATAAAAATGTTGAAAGATTTCAATATAAGCCAAGAGGAGACTGGTTTTCCTCTCCTTTAAACAAAACTTGGTTCTCGCGAGACTCGCTGGAGCTTACGCTACACCTACTTCTACGTTATCTGCTGGAACGCCACTCTCGCGTGAACGCTCATACGACAGTTAGAGTAAACTAGAGATTTTGGTTTATAAAGTCATAAATATGATTATTTTTCTTAAAGGAGCCCAGGAGCCGTGTGGATGCACTTTTTGGGCTTCAAAATCTCAACCCCCATTCACTGCCATAATAAAGCCAGGGCATTTTTTAATATAACTCCGATTGTATTCATATTATTGTATTCATTTTTGGGTGAATTATCCCTTTAATGTATCAAATAAACCGATTCTAAGACATTTAGTCCCTTTACAAACTAGCTGCTAAGAAGTTTTGCTGTTCTTTTGGAGTCATTTGCAGTAATTTTATCCACACACGGACCTGCAGACAGAATGATTTTGCGTGAGAGGTCACATCAGGTGGCTCTTAATTTGGTTAGGTTTGTTTGAATTTACTGCGCGGTACTCTGGGTTTCATTTCAGCACTATCAGCTTTTCCTTTGTTTGCAGAGCTCTTATTTAATCTTATCTCTGTTTGCTGTCTTTGTTTCTCCACACTTTTGTTTTTGCTGAGAACATTACTAAACACTAAACATTAGTTTTCAGTTTTTTCTTCTCTTGTTTTGGTCAGGTGGAGATATTTTACGCCGTCCCAAATGCGATTGTTTACGATTGCACTGCCAAGTGGTTGATAAATGGAAAACAAACAAAAATCATGTTTAATGTTTCATGTTTCAACTGTGAATGCTTACTGGAATATGATAGAGATGATGAGCACAGACACTAAAAATCAGCATTCTTGAGATCTGTTGTTAGAGACTGGATTGTTTATAGCCGAGTTCATTTAAATGATTTAAAACCTGATTTACTAAATGTTTGTGTGTCTAGAAACACATGCTGACTTGATAAAACATTGAAAAAATGTCTGAATGTTGTCTACTGAGGGTTGCTGCACTTCTGCATGTCACAGATGCTGATAATAAAGCCAAATTTGTATTGAACCCAGATTATTCCTTTAAAAGGCACTTATCATAGACTGGTAAAAGAACTCGCTCATTGTTTCGGTTACAAAAACAACTCTTTTTCTCCCTCTGTTTCCCACAGCTTTTGAGTCGAAAGGACAAGGCCACGTTTGAGAGGTTGGAGTATCTCATGTCTAAAGAAGACAACTATAAACGCTTGAGAGATTACATCAGCAGCCAGAGCATGACATCCTGCATCCCATATCTGGGTATTTTTTCTTTCCACTCTTATTTGCACACACACAAAACATAACCTTGTGGGGAGGTCCTGTTCCAATTTCAAAGGAAATTATAAATGCACACACCTCACGTCTTGCAGACATTTTAAAATTTGAATCAGTTAAAGATTTTAATTAAATTGTCCCATTTAAGACATTTCTGTCTTGTTTAGATATCCTCAACGTTCTAGGGATGCCTTGCGGATGATTTGTACTAAATAGCCAACTTGAGAATCACCTTTTGAGCTTGTTTCATTGTTTGTGCAATTATTATTTCTGTGTAAATTAGAGCTGTCAAAATTAACACATTGACACATGCGATTAATTATATAAGTAATCAAATTTTCTTCACTCTATTATTTGTTGACGTTGTGAAAAATGATTGACTGGCAGAGGAAACACAGGCTGTTGTCCTAAGGCTGTTACAGGGACAGGTGCGATTTGTCATGAAACCGATTTCTGTCTTATCTGACAGCTGGAAGCCTTTTATATTGGGCATTTAAAAATAAATGGTATTATCACAGCTTTGTTTTGAAGAAGAGAAAATTATAGGTGGGACAATAAATAGCGCAGCTGCATTAACTTTATACGCACATACTGTATCCCACTATGCGTCTTATCCCAATATTTATATATTTACAAATATAATTAATGGTATATGTAAAATATATCTTAAACCAGGGGTCCCCAAACTTTTTTCTGCACATTGAAAAAATGTCTGAATGTTGTCTACTGAGGGTTGCTGCACTTCTGCATGTCACAGATGCTGATAATAAAGCCAAATTTGTATTGAACCCAGATTATTCCTTTAAAAGGCACTTATCATAGACTGGTAAAAGAACTCGCTCATTGTTTCGGTTACAAAAACAACTCTTTTTCTCCCTCTGTTTCCCACAGCTTTTGAGTCGAAAGGACAAGGCCACGTTTGAGAGGTTGGAGTATCTCATGTCTAAAGAAGACAACTATAAACGCTTGAGAGATTACATCAGCAGCCAGAGCATGACATCCTGCATCCCATATCTGGGTATTTTTTCTTTCCACTCTTATTTGCACACACACAAAACATAACCTTGTGGGGAGGTCCTGTTCCAATTTCAAAGGAAATTATAAATGCACACACCTCACGTCTTGCAGACATTTTAAAATTTGAATCAGTTAAAGATTTTAATTAAATTGTCCCATTTAAGACATTTCTGTCTTGTTTAGATATCCTCAACGTTCTAGGGATGCCTTGCGGATGATTTGTACTAAATAGCCAACTTGAGAATCACCTTTTGAGCTTGTTTCATTGTTTGTGCAATTATTATTTCTGTGTAAATTAGAGCTGTCAAAATTAACACATTGACACATGCGATTAATTATATAAGTAATCAAATTTTCTTCACTCTATTATTTGTTGACGTTGTGAAAAATGATTGACTGGCAGAGGAAACACAGGCTGTTGTCCTAAGGCTGTTACAGGGACAGGTGCGATTTGTCATGAAACCGATTTCTGTCTTATCTGACAGCTGGAAGCCTTTTATATTGGGCATTTAAAAATAAATGGTATTATCACAGCTTTGTTTTGAAGAAGAGAAAATTATAGGTGGGACAATAAATAGCGCAGCTGCATTAACTTTATACGCACATACTGTATCCCACTATGCGTCTTATCCCAATATTTATATATTTACAAATATAATTAATGGTGTATGTAAAATATATCTTAAACCAGGGGTCCCCAAACTTTTTTCTGCAAGGGCCACATAATTTTCCCTTTCTTTAATGGGGGGCCGGGTCGGTTTGTAACAGAAAATTACATGGGCCGGAGTGACTACTAGTATTATTGTGGAGATTTTATTATGATTTTAAATGTATTTATTATGCCTCCTAATGCTAGAATAGTTTATTTTGTTATGCACCGTACAGACAAATGATTACTTTTCAAGAGACATATAGCCTATTAAAAGAGCATTGTTATTACTATCATAATGACATTTTTTCATATTCAGTGCTATTCAAAATCAAAACATTTACTTATGCATATTAATTAGTGTGAACTGTGGGCTTGCTTCTGGCTAGTGAGAAGTCCAATGTCAGGTTCCATTCCTGTCACAGCCAGTCTCAAAGACTGATGCAAATGTTCATCAGTGAGTCTTGATCTCATTGGAGTTTTCATCAGTTTCATGCATGAAAAGGTTTGCTCACAAATATACGTGTTACCAAAAAGTGTGGACATCTTCATTGCATGCTTTTTGATGTTTGGGTATGTCTCGTTAGGGAGGGCAGCATAGAATTCAATGAGACCGTTGGGCTTAAATGCGTCTTTCAGAACATCACAGTTCTGTAACTCAGCCAACTCAAACTGATAAGAAGGCAGGGCTTCATCAATGTCGGCAGCAAAGGGGTTCTGGAAAAGGCAGATTTTTTTAGCGTGGATATGTAGCTCACGGAATCGCACGTCAAACTCCGCTTTCAGCATTTCCAGCGCTTCCACTGACTTTTCAGCTGGCGGGTTTCATAGTGTCGGCGCAGATTGTATTCTTTGAACACAGACACTGTTTCTTGACAGATGAGACAAACAGCCACTTCTTTGCTCTGAACAAAAAAATAATCACTTGTCCACTTTTGGTTAAATACACTGCATTCTGAATCAACCTTTCTCTTTCCCAACCGCTTGGCCATTTTGTCGTCTCTTTGAATTTGTTCGCTGGTTCACGCGTCACCTGTTCACTCGCGATGGTGTGTTGATTTCGGGTAGCAGCTCATAAAAATGCCTCAAAACTCTGCCCCGGCTTAACCATCGGACTTCAGTGTGGTAAAGCACATCTCCATGAGCAGACTCTAGCTCGGCGAGAAAGGCTTGGAACTGCTGGTGTTTAAGTCCATTTGCTCTGATGAAGTTTATGCATAACACCACCACCTTCATGACTGATTCCCACTTCAGAACTTTGCAGTGCTTGCTGGTGAATCAGGCAGTGAACTTGTAACGGTGGGGTTAGACCTCTTTCCTCCATTTCTTTATTCATGCGTCCTATAAGCCCCCTCGACGCGCCAACCATACTAGGAGCCCCGTCAGTAGTGATGCTGGCCAGCTTAGACCAGTCTAGACCCAGCTCTCCCATCGTTTGGCACACTTTACCAAAAATATCCTCCCCTGTCGTAGTGCCTTTTAGACTTTGTAGGGCTGCTAGCTCCTCTGACACTTCAAAGTTTGAGCTAACTCCGCGAAGAAAAATTAGCAGCTGTGCTGTGTCCTGCACGTCACGTCATTGCTCTCATCTAGTGCTAATGCAAAAAAATTTAAATGCTTTCACTTTCTCCTGCAGCTGGGCATATACATTATCCCCCATTTCTTCAATTCGTCTGGTGACTGTACTTGCGGACAGACTCACCGCATTTAAGACATCTTTCTTATCGGGGCACACCTCCTCCGCAACAGCATTCATACATTTCTTGACGAACTCGCCGTCACTGAATGGCCTACCGCTGGTTGCAATCAGTTTAGCTACCTGAAAGCTAGCTCGAACGGATGACTGGTTCAGCTGGGTTTGGCATACAAATGTATTCTGCTGAGCTGATAGTACACTTTTTAGCTTCGATACTTTGTCTGCTCTCATTTGGCCTTGCAAGCTAGCATACTTTTCTCTGTGGCAGGTTTCATAGTGTCGGCGCAGATTGTATTCTTTGAACACAGACACTGTTTCTTGACAGATGAGACAAACAGCCACTTCTTTGCTCTGAACAAAAAAATAATCACTTGTCCACTTTTGGTTAAATACACTGCATTCTGAATCAACCTTTCTCTTTCCCAACCGCTTGGCCATTTTGTCGTCTCTTTGAATTTGTTCGCTGGTTCACGCGTCACCTGTTCACTCGCGATGGTGCATTATGTTGAACGTACCATTCTGTTGGTAGGTGAATTTAACAAATAATTAGGCTACGTTAATAACTAAGGGAAATTTTAGTCTGAAAGCCAATATTTATGATCAAATATAGACATGATATAAGTGAAACCGTATATTTAAAATAAACATTTCAAAATACGTCTCTGGCATTGTTCAGAGGGCCGGTCCAAATGTGGGGGTGGACCGTATTCGGCCCACGGGCTGTAGTTTGGGGACCCCTGTCTTAAACAATTAAAATGTTACCAGAACAATATAATATAATATAATTAATATAATGTACACTACCATGTTTTTGCAAGAAGACTCTTATGTTCACCAAGGCTGCATTTATTTGATAAAAAATACAATAAAAACAGCCATATTGTGAAATATTATCATTTTAGTTGTCTATCTGAATTTATTTGACAATTTATTCCTGTGATTTCAAAGCTGAATTTTCAGCATCATTACTCCAGTCTTCAGTGTCACGTGATCCTTCAGAAATAATTCTAATATGCTGATTTGCT
This sequence comes from Sinocyclocheilus anshuiensis, assembly GCF_001515605.1. Classification (NCBI taxonomy): domain Eukaryota; kingdom Metazoa; phylum Chordata; class Actinopteri; order Cypriniformes; family Cyprinidae; genus Sinocyclocheilus; species Sinocyclocheilus anshuiensis. The sequence goes on along the minus strand of NW_015554084.1, from coordinate 660,130 downwards.
GCTCAAGAAGCTTTTTAAAATTGTAACATTTAAAAAAAATAAATAATTTGAATGTTTATTATTTTGACAGCACTAGTGGTTTTTTTATTATTATATTATATTTAGTAGTGCACGTAAGTTTTTTTTAGTCATAAGAACACCTGGAGATTTGGTTTGGTGCTCGCACTGCACATAGTGTGACCCATTAAATATAACTATAAAAAAGAAATAATAGTAATAATAATATTATTGCACTTTATTTATTTCACTTTTTAAAAATAAAATAAACAAAATAATAAAGTGTGATAATACTATTATAGGCTATTTTAAAATAAACAGTGAGTATTTAATATATAGTACAATTAAAAATACAATGCTTATGTGACAAGTGGGGGCGGGGCTGAGAGCCGTGGGAATGGAGCGAGGTCGGTGGAGTAATTGATAATGAGCGACACCTGCACCACTCACCGTTCTCGAGAGGTGTCGCTCATTATCAATTACTCCACCGGCCTCGCTCCGTTCCCACGGCTCTCGGCCCCGCCCCCACTCGTCACAGCTAATATTTACATTTTCATTTTTATTTAATAATTTTGATATGAATTTTTATAATTTTCAAACCTAAAATCAGCAAGCTTTTATTTTGGTGGGTTGCCGGCAAGTAAGTAAATGTGCTGCCGAGTGAAGAACGCACGTGAGGCGCATCAGTGAATAAAGTTTTGCATTTTGCTGTGAAACAGCGCATACTAGCCTAGATTTATGCTTTCAGTTTGAATGTAAATCTTCTACAGTCTTACAGTTAGTCGATCTAAAACAGTGATTGTGCATTAACATCTGTCAAACATTTTGGTACGCAGATGAGCGGTCTAAACATACAGTAGTCAACATTTGAAGTGGATCAAAAAAGTTCTTAAAGGTTGTCCTAAGACAAGAACGCATTTTGGTTTTAGGTTTTAGGACAACTTTGATGAAAGGTTTTGATCCACTTCAAATGTTTACTAGTTTATTTATCCATCGCATTTTTTCTTTTAGTCGTGCATAGGGTTGGGTATAGTTTGAATTTGATCAATTCCGATTCCGATTCTGCTTATCGATTCAGATTCTTTTCGATTCCCAGTTTTGATTCCAGTGTGATTAAATAATGATATCAAACATTTATCCTGTGTCTCTTTTTTGCAAACCATTTATTGGAGCTGAATACCATGAACAAAAATCAACAGGCTACATAAAAACTAGACTCTTTAAGAGCTGTCTGTGTTCAAACATAGAACTGCATGATTCTGGATAAATTGAGTTTTTTTTTTCCCCCCCAATGGAAGTTCTCTCATGATTCTTCATGATGAAGAAAAAACATTAGACAACTAAACAAAATCACATGTAACTTATGAATTAATGATTAAATGACTCACTCAAGATGTACTTGTTTCATTACTGGATGAATCAGCGTTCTTGAACGAATCTCTTGTATGATTCAAAGACAAATACATTTTAACAGCCCCTTTTCGCCACCTACTGGCGTAACAATGCAATCGATAAATCTTCATTTGAAGTGTCGATTTACTACACTTTTTAGCACGAACACAAATTTAAATGTTCAAATCACACTGGTGTGATTGTACGCTGCACGGATGAACCAACAAGTGATCACAACATTGATCGCACACGTCAAAGCTTGAGGAATGAAAGAGACGAATCATTGTAATTTAGAAATAGAATCACATAGATTTTTGAATCGTGTTCGCGATCTTTAACGATCTATTAAATTAAAGTGCTTTGTCATGTTGGTGGTGACGCCTCTCTTGCAACATGTTTAGCTATCACAGATATTATACTTAGCTTTTTTGGCTTCTGATCGCAAATGTAGCCAAACTTTGGAGCACTTAGATTAGTGAGCAAGGTCCTGGCAGATCGCTAGGTCTGGTCCTCACAGATGAAGAAAA
>NW_015554084.1:655709-658085 GCF_001515605.1 Sinocyclocheilus anshuiensis | reverse complement strand
AAATGTAGCCAAACTTTGGAGCGCTTAGATTAGCGAGCAAGGTCCTGGCAGATCGCTAGGTCTGGTCCTCACAGATGAAGAAAAGAAAAGTGCATAGGAATTGATAGGCGGAATCGGAATTTTAATTTGACAACAAGTATCCGATTCCTGACCTTAAGTATCCAATTCTGGAATCGGAATCGATTTTCGATTCCCAACCCTAGTCATGCATGCACATCACTTATGTGCACCCCTGATTATATTATATTGTATTATACGTGTGAAAAATTAAATTGCCTGTGACAGTGAACTTCCTTTTTAGTATAAACATTCTTTTGTGAAATGTCATCCTTACACGGTTGTCAAAGCACATTCACTCATGTACTTACATGCTTCATTACATGCATTTTGCTCAGTGCCATGCTTATAATACTCTTATATAAAACTGGCATCGCTATTAGCAGTTATGCCCTGTTTCTGTGTGTTGGAGTTACGTCATCTTCTGAATGCCGTCCCAGTCCTCTTCTGCTCAGTGTTTCTAGAGCTCAGATGGGCGATGGGAGACGCTCCTGAGCCATTGGCTACACGCATGCATCAGTTAAAACAAAATCCTCTTCCCCTGTTTTCACTGTTTTTCTTTTACGCTTCTTCTTTTTTAACCGGCAGCACAAACTGTGTCTTGAGCAAATTGGAAAACATTTCTTCTGAGTGACATGAAAAAATGTGTGTGTTTTGACTCTCCACTTGACTTTCATCAAATTTGTCGCAGACGTGTCTGTTTTCTTGTATCTTTTTGGCATGGATAGGTTTTTTTGCGAAAGAGATAATCTGTCTTTCGCTGTACCTCTCTCCAGTGTGTTTTATCATGTGTTAACGTTCAAATGACTTATGATAGAAAGAAGTGGAGAATAAATATGCTCTGTAGTTCCTCTAGGCTGCGTTTACAAAGTCAGTGTTTTGGATTAACAGCATATTTACAATGAGTCGTGAAATTGTCCTGTTCATACAGCATCTTACAGGAGCAGATTGAATACTCTATGGCTACTGTACTATAAAGACAATACTGTCTGCCATAGAGTAAATCACATTGTGATATATTACATACTTTAATTCATATTTTGTATGCAATTTATGTATTATTTTGTAGCTAAGTTGTGACTGGGTTGATTAGTTTGGTGTAGGGATGCAAAATATAGCAGATCTTTATTGGTTTATTGGCTGATATCTAAATTTCACCTTGTACATTATAATGTGATGCCAAAGTTCACTTAGTTCATTGAAAAATGAAAATTCTGTCACCCAAAAATACAATGAAAGTCAATAGGGTTTCATTGACTTTCATTGATTGCTCAGTGATCGGTCAGCAAAATTGCAAATGCGACAACAAAAAGCAGATTGAATACTCTATGGCTACTGTACTATAAAGACAATACTGTCTGCCATAGAGTAAATCACATTGTGATATATTACATACTTTAATTCATATTTTGTATGCAATTTATGTATTATTTTGTAGCTAAGTTGTGACTGGGTTGATTAGTTTGGTGTAGGGATGCAAAATATAGCAGATCTTTATTGGTTTATTGGCTGATATCTAAATTTCACCTTGTACATTATAATGTGATGCCAAAGTTCACTTAGTTCATTGAAAAATTAAAATTCTGTCACCCAAAAATACAATGAAAGTCAATAGGGTTTCATTGACTTTCATTGATTGCTCAGTGATCAGTCAGCAAAATTGCAAATGCGACAACAAAACAACAAATTTGACATTTCTCAAAATACCTTCTTATGTAGGCTACTAAGGAAGAAATTAATTAACGTTTGAAACGATGTGAGGGAGTAAATTATTACAGAATATTCATTTTTGGTCGAATTATCCATTTAATTCAAGGCAATCTTGTTCTTAACTGAACTTTATAGGAACAGAACCAAATTTATCACTACAAATAGGACGTATGTCATGTTTACGTGTGTTTGCCTTGGTGTGTTTGGTACGGGGCTGGAGGACTCCCAGGCTCTTTGGAAGGCTGAGAGGAAAATACTACTCTCTTGTACAACTTGAGGTCTGAACTGCATTAAAGAACTGCCAGTCACTCTCCTTGTAAATCTGCTCAAAGTAAAAAATAAGAGAGTGAAAGGAAGAAGAATTTGAGGCAGAGAACTGGAGGATCTCTTGTGTTCTCAGATTTGGCCGTAATACTAAAACAGTTTATTTTGACCTGCTGGATGTTCTTTCACCTGTTACCCCTCCTCCCTTTATCTGTCTATCTGTCCATCTGTCTTGATTTTTATGGATTAAGTGTCTTTTCCATAGATGATTGCAGATCCTGCCTTTCACCTGACAGCAGTATAATTTAAAGTCCCCCGTAGTCAAATATTTTATCCCTTAAAACT
>NW_015554084.1:634720-655649 GCF_001515605.1 Sinocyclocheilus anshuiensis | reverse complement strand
TATGCGGATCTATGAATATGCAAATTAGTCCCGCCTCCACTCAGTCACACCAGCCAGCGCCTCCTGATCCACTGAACTATAGTAAACGCGAAACAATGGCATGCATGGATAATGACTGATAAAACTATGTTTTTACTAGTGGACAACTACAGTGAATACTGTAACATTCGTTAAAGTTACTTACTTGACAATGTTGTGTCCTAAATTGCCTTGAAGACTGAATGCAGCCGTTTGTGATTTCAATTCGCGCCTGCGAGCAATGCGTGTGAAGTGCTCTCCCGATGCGGGAGAGGTGGGTCTGACTCTGGGCTACTTTTCCAATAATGCAAGTTAGCGGTTCTAAATTCACATTAAACCACGGCTTCATGGGTTTTTTGCTCTAATTTATTTTTGGTTTTGTGCTGGTATTGGTATATTTTGCATGCTAGTGATAGGAATCTACCCCGTGATGTGATTGGTTATTGAATTGTGACATAGCAAACCGAGGGCTGTTTCAAACCGCGTTTCTGGGACTGCCATTGGGAAACTACAGTTTTAAAGAGAAAATACTCAGCAATGGTTTTGGATTGGCACATGGTTTGTCTAAAAGCATATTAAAAACACCACATAGACAAATAAACAACATAAAAACTTGATTTTCACTACAGGGGGACTTTAAGGGTGGTATGACCAAAATCTTGTATAATAGTTATTTTATGTTACAGTAGTCATATATATTGCAGTGTAGCTATTATTAACAACCCAGCGGTGTTTTATATGTATTACATAATAATTTCATAGTAATTCCCTCATTTTTTAATAATCTAGTTTCTTCTTAAATACTGTATAGGGTTTTGGGGATGCTGGAGCCTCTATCTGTTTTGTTGTGTTGTTTCATCTTGTCTCGGTTTTGTTTGGTTTTGGATTTATTTAATTATTAGTTTTATCTTGTCTTGGTATTGTTTGATGTTGTGTTGAGTTGTTTTGTTATGTCTTCATTTTCTTTTGTTGGGTTTTTGATTTGTTTTTGTTTTTTTATTTCATTTTTGTTTTGTGTTTTTTTTTGTTTTGTTTTGTTTTGTTTTTTTGTTGTTTCATCTCACCTCGGTTTTGTTTGGTTTTGGTTTTTGATTTATTTAAATATTAGTTTTATCTTGTCTTGTCTTGGGTTTGTTTGTTGGGTTGGGTTTTTTTATGTCTTTGTTTTCCATTGTTTGGTTTTGGTTTTTGATTTTTTTTTTTTTTTGTATTAATGATGTTGTACAGTCCCAGAAAAGTACACCAGACTGTAGCAGTCTGCTGCATCTTTCACAACTTAGCACTCAATCCTGGCTTGCAAGATGTACCATTGTCCCATGCAAATTATGTGCCTGATCTTCGTAATTCTTTTAGTGAGTCTGGTGCTAAAACTACACAGACTATGCATGTAAATGACGCTAACTCATTGTCGGTGAATTGAATTCTCCCTTTGGTCGTTTCACTTCTGCTTTGGCAATCAGAGACAGTGATTTGTGGTGTGTTATGAAAGCGCTCAGGTGGGGGGTGGGCTCTGACTGCATCCAGACGGCTTCATCTCAGTCTGAATGTGAGAAAAACTGGCTGGAAGGCTATTGAGAGGAAGATGAGGTAAATGATCGGGTCAGTGTCCAAATGGTTTGTCTGTTTTGTAATGACAGGATTTCCCTACTGAAAACACTGGGTTAGACTGAAGCTTCCAGCTGGATGCATATAGGTGTGTGTGTGTGTGTGTGTGTGCGCATGCTTGGACTGAGTCTGTGGGACTTGTGAATACTCCCTGATCTAAACCATTGTCACTCTGAATTGTGTGTGTACTTTGAGGAAATGTCCCCAGAAGCAATCTGACACGGCTTCCTATTGGTAATATCTGGCAACAAATGACTGATAAATACATTTAAATAATGTTGTGTTTATTTAAAAAATGTGTGTGTGTGTGTGTGTGCGCATGCTTGGACTGAGTCTGTGGGACTTGTGAATACTCCCTGATCTAAACCATTGTCACTCTGAATTGTGTGTGTACTTTGAGGAAATGTCCCCAGAAGCAATCTGACATGGCTTCCTATTGGTAATATCTGGCAACAAATGACTGATAAATACATTTAAATAATGTTGTGTTTATTTTAAAAATGCAGTTTGGGTTAAGGTTAGTTTGCAGTGTTCACAATTAGCATAAAAATAAAAAAAAACAGACGGCTGTGGTGTTCATTTAGATAAGTAATCGTGTGTGCGTAATCTGACCTTTCTCGTCTAAACAGTTGTAATATCTTTGTTTTCCTTTGGATTGGATGCTGACAGGTACTCAGTTCTTCCACCGGCCGCCAACAACCACAACACACACACACACACAGACACACACACACACACACACACACACACACACATGTAATGCCAGCACCCCCTGCAGAGACACTGTCTGGAACTCCTATCAACCCACATACTGCAAAGTTCACATGGGGTCAGCTGATACTGTTGGAAACTTTTAAACATTGATCTAGCAATGAAAATTGCATTGAATGCATTATTAAAGAACGAATCATAATAACTATAGTAATACCCTTTCGTAATAATTACACATTCATGTCTGTTCAGGACCTGTTTTCAGTGGTACAGTTGTGAATCAGTTGTAAAATTCGAAAAACATTTCAGGAATAAATAAATAAATAAATAAATAAAGTGATTGATCACATCAAAATATTTTTTTTAAATTAACTTTTATTTAATATTTTCAGTTTTCAATTTAATTTGTTTAATTTTTAGTCATGTTATGTTTTTATGAAAAACATCTTACCTAAATGAATAAATATTATTTAAATTTGATTAATCACATCAAAATAAAATTGGATTGGTGGTGTTTTAGTATGATTTATGTACTATTAATATGATTATAATATTAATATAATATTTCGATCATTTTAAAGTTGATATGATGATGATAACCCTGAACTGGATCAAGCCCAATGACCAGAATTTATATTGCATGATTCATTGAATCATTTAGTAAAGAATCGTTGTCAGTGCAATAGCATTTTAGAAGCTAACAGCCCATGATGTGCAAAACTTAAATTTACCACTTTCACAGCTGATGATTTTTAGCGGTCATCAGTCTCTATCCAACAAAAACTTTTATGAGACAAAAAACAAGTTTATGGCCAGACTGCACTTGTTGTCTAAGTTTGAGTATTTACTCTGATGTGCCACGTGCGTGAAAGTGTGAAACCTGTGATCTGTGTCCCATAGGGAGATGCATGCTGGGAAACAGACGGAAGCTCTTTAGAAGAACACGTTAGAGTGCAGGCCGCGCACAAAACTTCATCTGCCTGTGTCTTTCTCTCCTCTATGAGCGCATGTGTCAGTGTTCTCCCGAAAGAATTAGATGCTTGGCTTTGAGTGATCGAGGACGTTTTGAAAGATAGTCCCACTGGGGAAGCCGGGAACAGGGAGGCATAACTTTTATGAGATACACTTTTGTGGAGCTGTAACCTAAGCACTTTATATGGAAGGAATGTCTTGCTCTTTTGTCTCCATCTCTCTCTCCCTCCCTCTGGATCCCTCTCTTTCTCTCTCTTTCTCTCTCTCGTCTCGGTCTCTCTCACCTCCATTCGTGACTGGACGGCAGAAATGTGTTTTTCATTGTCTCTATGTGCTGTAGTCCTCCCATTTTCACATGTCTGCGTACTTTTGACATGAAACCTCTGTTGTCTCAAACACTCACTCACACACATACATACTCCTGCTCATATTGCAGAAAATCAGTTGTGTAATTTAAAAACCAGCTGTAACTCCATATATACTGTGCAAAAAAGTTTCACTCAGACTTTTGGACGCTGTTTTATTCAGTTTTGGAGCAGCGTTAAGAGTGGAATCAGAGATCATTTACACAAAATCTTAGTTCGTAGTTCGTACCAAAATTACATTCAGGCATAAGTGTGTCTGCCCCCTTTCAATGGAGTCCATCAGAGACTACAGAGACGAGTGTGTTTGTGTCTGTATATGCGTATGTTTATGAAGCTCACACACATACATACTCCTGCTCATATTGCAGAAAATCAGTTGTGTAATTTAAAAACCAGCTGTAACTCCATATATACTGTGCAAAAAAGTTTCACTCAGACTTTTGGACGGTGTTTTATTCAGTTTTGGAGCAGCGTTAAGAGTGGAATCAGAGATCATTTACACAAAATCTTAGTTTGTAGTTCGTACCAAAATTACATTCAGGCATAAGTGTGTCTGCCCCCTTTCAATGGAGTCCATCAGAGACTACAGAGACGAGTGTGTTTGTGTCTGTATATGCGTATGTTTATGAAGGAAGTCTTGCATAAACTCAACCGTTCTACAAAGTTCAAAGTTTGTTTTCTTTCTTCTTCTGGTTTTGCATGTGTGTTTGTGAGCCAGTCAGTGGTGTAACCAAATATTGAAGATTGAATGACCAAAAGAAAAATCAAAACTGACCCCTTTTATTTTCATAATTATTCAAAAGAAAAGAGACTTGGTAAAGCCATTTCTAAAAGTTATAAAAAAAAGTATCTTGGCCTTCTCTGGTATTTATAGGCCGTACAGACAAATATTTATACTTATTTATAATTAATTAGTTAAAAAAATTAAATAAATTCCACTTCCTTTAATTCCAATTCACTTTCTGTTTGGTACGACCAATTAAAGGCACAATATGTACGATTTTTTTATTAAAATATCCAAAAACCACTAGAACAGTTTTATATATTTTGCTGACTTGTGTACTTACATTATCCCAAATGTTTTGAAGAATGTTTAAATCCAGAGAAATAAGCAATTTTAACTAGTGACACGGACCGTGTCTATAGTGTCGTTTTGTCGCCTGCCAATGACGTCATGCATCCTCGATTTCTGGTTTTGTTTTGTAGAAAACATGGAAACACCAAAGATGCTTTAATATGCTATGCGTTTTATTAGACAGGTGACGACCGCACAGAGTAGCATTATAACAGAACGTTCAAATGTATCTAGTATGATAAAACAGCGCTGCTTACTTCCGCTGCTTTCCGGAAGGAGCGGAAGCGGTCGACTGTGGCATAATAAAAGCTCTGCTGCTTTCGAGCCGTGTGTCGCGCTCGTTCAGCGGCCTCGTTTTGCTTCGACGGCTTTCCGCCTGACTCTGCTTCATACTACGACGTTAATAAATCTTCAATACATTAGCTCATCCATGAACATGATTTCTGCCCGAGTCCCGTCGGATTATATCGGCTGTGGGGATGAAGACGACAACTCCCATGATTCCACACTAAGTCAGTGCGTCATCTAACTACGCCTTTGTTTCTTTGTTTGTTTTGAATACACGCCCTCTAGTGGCAAAAAATTACATATTGTGCCTTTAACTTCAAATTCAAAATCAAATTCATTAATTAAAAGGAGGCCAATTTCTAAATTCTGAATCTTTAATTTAAAATGTAATGATTTGCTCATTTTGCCCTGAAACCACTATATCTCTGACATCATTTAGGCTGCACAGGGTATTCAATAATCTTGACGATCCTTTTAACAAATTAGCATTTGGTTTTGCTCTAATATGGTATTTAACATCCACTTTTAAAAATCCACTCAACTCCCAGTAAATTAAATCTAGTTCATCCCTGAATTTTTTGTCTGGATATCTTGTTTCAATTGAAAATGTCATATTATAAAGAAAATAACACTGAATTTAAGATTTAGTTATGAAAAATGCATACTTATTGACCTCTAAGATAGATGTTGGGAGACATGTCCCTCTCAGTACCCATGGTTATTACAGCCCTGGAGTCAAATGTAATATTCTCTCTCTGTTGGTAAAAGTATACAAATGTTTGTCAAAAGCACAATGGTACATCATGAATTTTTTGTCTGGATATCTTGTTTCAATTGAAAATGTCATATTATAAAGAAAATAACACTGAATTTAAGATTTAGTTATGAAAAATGCATACTTATTGACCTCTAAGATAGATGTTGGGAGACATGTCCCTCTCAGTACCCATGGTTATTACAACCTTGGAGTCAAATGTAATATTCTCTCTCTGTTGGTAAAAGTATACAAATGTTTTTCAAAAGCACAATGGTACATCATAATAGATGATTGGAGGATTATAACTGTCATAAATACAGATCACTGATATATAAATAACAAATGATTACTGCGGATTGGAGGTGAGTCCTTAAATTAACTCTTACAAAAATGAACAAATATAAAACATAAAGTATATTTACAGACCAACATTACCCCCGAATGCAGACGGGGCCTGGCGAACAGTTCAGCCCAGTGCCAGTCCTTATTGTTACAGACACCCCTCCAAAGCCAGAGGCCAAAACCTGGTTAGTTGCAAAGATCTTTGATTAAAAACCTATGATTGGGGATTTGATGGCATCAGTCCCCAGGCAGTGAGGAAGAGTCAGAAGGAATGGACAGCAGTGAAGAAAAATGTTGGAGGAGTTGTAGAAGAGCAGGAGATGCTGAAGTTGACCATGTTGTGGTCCAACTTCTAGTTCTTACTAGGTCGTCTTCTCTTCATTTGGATGGACCAAAGGACATTGGTGTACAAGTCTGGAGAAACGCATATCCTTCCACTTCTCCTTTTCAGGATTTTTATCGGTGCTGTACCAATGACGACTATACTGTGCTATACATGTCAGTCCTCATAAACATGAATGTGTGATTATAAATAAGTGCTGAAGTGAATTATGAGTACATTCAAGCAATTTAGACTCGGGTAGTCGGGTTTGGTAAGCGGGTGAGGTCCTGAGGTGAACCTCAGTCTATTGGCCGGATCATCATACGGACTGATTTGAGTGAGTAGAACCCGCCTCCATACTCCGCCCAGAAGATCCCATCCTGGAACTTGCTGCGATACACACCGCCGGAGTACCACACGCCGTTCAGATTCGTTTGACCACACGCATTGTACCACCAGCCACCTTTGTGGAAATGAGCACAGTTGCCTGGCATAGAAGATGGACAAGAGAATGCAATGAGTTGGAATGATGCACTTTAGAAGCTTTCGATCTTGTTGGAACCGATTTGAAATAGATGACTAACTTTTAATACTAGTCTAAACCTTTTAAGCAACCAGAAACAGGTTTAAACAGGACCAAACAATTCTTACATTCTGAATTTTACCCAACCCTTATAGCTATGGACAGTTTGCCATTTTCTTCAGCAATTGTCCTGTTTTAACTGGCTGTTAGCATCTAACCTGTAAAGGCGTCTTTATCCCGGTCAAGCGTTGTGAAGGGTTTCCCATTGTGGCTTGTGAGGGAGTCTCCGGCATTGCCCTGGTAGGTGCCCAGTCTCAGCCTGAAGGCCTCACTCTCAGACTCCAGATGGAAGCTGCTGTACTCTGCGTACACTTTCTTTCCAACCCAGTCCTCCAGCTCCACCAGCAATTTGTAGTCCCCCTGCTTGGCTAGATTATAGATGTTCTCCAAGCCCAGCCAGTGCTCTCCATCTATGTTCCCAAAGCCTTTCTGTGTGGGAGAAGGAGGGAGGGAACGAGATAAACCGTAATAGAGACAGAGTGTGTTACAGAGAAGTTTGATATTTTCTCCAATGGAAATAGTTCATCTAAGTCTTGAGCGTGTTTAGTGGATTTATGTGCATTTCCCCAACTGTGTGCAGTTATTCTAGCTGTTTTCATTTCATTTGTGTCAGTGAGCAGGATTTGAGGTATATTTCTGTAGTAGGCCTTCAACTCTGGAGTTACAATTCACTCATCTGGCAAGTGAATGCACTTAACTTTGACTAAATCGGTGAAGTCACACTCCCAGGACGGACTTTGCAGGGAACATGAGAGCTACTTTATAAAGGCATAACTGGATTTTTCCACTGATTTCAGCAGTGTGCAGGGGGAAAATGGTCATTTTCGGTCCATTGCTCTTGGAAAAGGATTGAATTATGTGCTTTGTTTCTACAAGTCTCCTATATATCACAATTTGGTTTCCCTGACTAAAGGTGAAATGTCTTTTTCTGTTCAGAAAACGTGTTGTGAAATTCATAGCTTAGATTTTTTTAAGCATATCTTTGTATTATCTAGTAGTGGAATACATTAGTAAGAGCATGCAATACTATAAATCAATACTGTAACTTATAACTTATGATCTAATGCCATGCACCGGTATTTTCAAACCTCTGGCTAAAATTGAATTAACCAATAATTATTTTCATGTTACTATGGTAAAGAAAAACTAAATTAATTGAAGAAAAACACAATTTAAACAAATGTTAAATTGTAATAAATACTGAATTCAAAAGGTGAAAAAAGGGTCACTTGACAAAGGTGAAGGATGTCATTCTGTTTGCCCTAAAAGTCTGTGGTGTTACTTGACCTGAAAAGTCTTGAGAACCACTGACCTACAGTAAATCACTGATGGGCCTTACTGGGAATCTCATCACACATTCCATCTATCTTACTAATTCACTTACACACTCACATGACAGGGATGTGGGGCAGTTATGTAAATGCAGACATTGTGGCTGTCTCCCTATTTCCCTGTTTCTTATCAGAAGTTTACACTTACTAAATTTGGATAAACAGTCAGGAGAGAGAGGACTTCACTGCTAATTGATTGTCGTAGTTTTGCATGTCCGTTAGTCTGCAGCATACTCTGGTCAGTGTGTTGTGGGCCTTTACCTTATAGTTCTCCCAGTTCCTGAAGAAGTTGACAGAGCCATCTTTCCTTCGCTGAAAAACGGTCCAGCCTCCGTTGTCTAATTTATGTTCGCACCAGGCCTGAATCAGTCTATCACTGCCCTCTGCCTGCAACAGATACATCCCACTGGTGCTGTGTCCCGCCTGCCGCACCTGGAAACAGTCTCTGAATGGGCCTGAGGAAGACAGGGAGAAAAGAAAACGGGTTCTCATTCCAGTATATCATATCTGAACCAATGCAGTGACATTGATAATGACCGTTTGCATTCACAATGTGACTAGCACATAAATCACTTCAGGTTCTCTTGTACATTTGCGTAATTTTGTGCAGATACGAGTTGTGTTTACTGTATATCTGATTAAACTTGTGCAGCTCAAGCGGGTCAATTGGAATATTTGAAACTATTGTTCTTTTTAGATTTTTCTTCAAAAATGCTTGTATTTTAATATATAGGCCTTTCTGTCATATTGTCATCAGCAGTATTTTTCTCATTTGTGTTATCGACAATATCAAAAAACCCTGCATTTTGGTCAATAATAATAACAAGATTAAAGGCCTGTTCATACTAAGTATGATAACTATAATTAAAATGTTTTAATAATCATTTAGTTCTATGAGAATAAGTCCACACCACAGCTATAATGATAATGTCACAGAGGAACAAAAATGTTGGACTTTCAGAAGCTTTTCCAACTGATGACGATATAAACATAAATCACTTCAGGTTCTCTTGTACATTTGCGTAATTTTGTGCAGATACGAGTTGTGTTTACTGTATATCTGATTAAACTTGTGCAGCTCAAGCGGGTCAATTGGAATATTTGAAACTATTGTTCTTTTTAGATTTTTCTTCAAAAATGCTTGTATTTTAATATATAGGCCTTTCTGTCATATTGTCATCAGCAGTATTTTTCTCATTTGTGTTATCGACAATATCAAAAAACCCTGCATTTTGGTCAATAATAATAACAAGATTAAAGGCCTGTTCATACTAAGTATGATAACTATAATTAAAATGTTTTAATAATCATTTAGTTCTATGAGAATAAGTCCACACCACAGCTATAATGATGTCACAGAGGAACAAAAATGTTGGACTTTCAGAAGCTTTTCCAGCTGATGACGATATAAACAGTGATAGCCATTAAACAATAAAAACAATGAATAGCTCATTGTAACATAACCTTATCATCTGTTATTGTGTCACTGTAGGTGTCTTTATATAATTGCAACAGGCCTACCTGGTTTCACTGTGTAGTTATTAAGGTTGCATTATTTGTGGTTTGAACCAGCAGTTTTTTTGAACACATAATATAGAGGTCTTGGATCAGTTTAGAGAATTGTCCTGACCATAGAGAGATACTATTGTCTTAACTGAAAGCTCTCCACGCAGGGTCTTCTGCCCAGAGTACAAGATCTCCCAGCACTCCAGATTTATACCCAGGTCTGTCCTGATTAAGTTATCATGCCCAGACACCAGCTCAGGCCTTGTGCGACTCCCTCTTCCTTTGGTTATTTTCCGCTCATTTTTCTTTTCCCTCTTTACTTTGAGCTTAAGCTAAAATCATTATCAGTCATATAGGGGTGAGCCAGACATGTAGAGAGGAAGAAAGAGAAAGCGAGATTCCCCTCTGCCAAAGGCCCTTTTGGGCGGTATGGTTGGCGTGTTGTATAAGAGGAGTTTTCCTGTGTTCTTCAGTAGCTCTAGCTGTGCTGAATCAGCTGCGTTAACCAGCCAGGTCCCAGTGTGGCCCTGACCGCCTGTGCATGAATGACAGCCATTGAGCTCATACAGACAGGCATTGTGCCAGGCGGTTTCGAGCGGCAGACATCGGCAGAGTGGGCGTTTTCTCTGCTTCGGTCCAGGAGGACCCTCAAACAGAACTGCATCTTAGAGTCATCCAAGACTACTCTCTGAGCAGCTTCTGTTTTTTCAGTAATAATACATCTTCATTAACTGAAAAAAAAGTAGTACTGTACAACCCCAGAGGTTATAAGAGTGTTTTGCTTTGGTCAGCTGCGGTTGTAATTATCCATGTACTGGGTGAAGTGGTCTACACTGAGCTGTCATTAGCGGTGAGTCGCAAGAGAATCAGACCCTACTGAGTTGCCTTGGCCGCATGAGAGGCTGGACTCTGGAGCTATTTGCTTTAGGAACTTAGAGATTTTATCATTGTTTAAGTCCTGGGTTGAGACTGAAGATCTGCTGGATAAGCAGTGGAGAGTGTTTATTATGACATGTGGGTATGTGTGAGAGAAATGGAATTGGAGAAAGCTACCAATGGAGGTTGTGTTTGGAGAGGTTGGTTGTTGTGATATTTATACACCTACTCAAGGCTTTATCACTAACGGTACATTCACACGGGGCGTCAGCATCGACGCTTGATGGAGGGCGTTTCTGAAACTTGGTGCTGACGTGACTGTCATAGTGACAACAGCCAATCACATTCGTTTTCTGGTGTTGCATGAACGCGATTGGCTATTGGCATGACTGCACCAGGGCATTTGCATAAGGCAATCTGATTGACTGATGCCTGCATTGGCGCTTGAAAAGTTGAAAAGTTTTCAACTTCTGCCACGAACAACGGACCCCACGCGACGCGACGGACCCACAGATAATTTTGGCAACTCTTGACGTCACTCCATTCAAAGTAAACGAGAGGCGTTGACGCCGACGCCCCGTGTGAATGGGGCATAAAGGCTGTAGTCCAAAACCACCATCTCACACTCACATATGTCCATTATTTGGCCTGCCAGGTGTGGGGTCTTACAAAGTGCAAGTGCTTCTCCTGACAAAGTCAAAATTGGAAAATTGTTTCCCATTGTGTTCATGGAGTAATTTCTTTTTTTCTCTTAAGACATTAGCTATTCCAAAACCAAGTGAGCTGAGAGTCATTAGCTTTGAAACATTCTAATGCCAGTTGAAATTTGTTATGAGAGTTTTAAAAAGCATTTCACATCAGTCATTTATTTGGTTCTGTGACCTTAGAATGTAGCTCCCTTTATAGGCTGTATAAAGCCAGGTAGCTCACTAAGTTTTGGAACAGGACTGCTGGACTTGTGCCTTTGTAACTTTACATGTAATAAGCATGGTTCAACTCTCCCTCAAATTACAAAATGTATGACTTTCTTTTAAGTAATAGACTCACACATTTCATTTCCAATACACACACACATCATTCCCCTTCTGTATTTCATATGTAGTCCATCCAGTGTGTGTGCAGTAAAGTTGTGTTTTATGGTATTGCCTTTTACTGACAGTTACATGCCTGTAAAACCTGTCTTGCATGAATGTGGACCTGAATACAGACACTGAATTTGTCTCATTGTCTGTCTTATGTCTAATGATTTCATTGATTGTCATAACAACTGCTTGCCCCATTTTTCTAGCGAATGTTTAGCCAGAACACATAATCATGGAAACTGCTTTCAAGTTTAAATTTCTTGGCAGAGGCAGCATCATATCCTGCATGTATGTGAGAGGAGGAAAATGTTTTTGCTGGTTAAGTGCTTGAAGAGGGTATCTTGTAGGTTTTGTTGCATATTCTTGTTTTTATGTGTAACGTCACTACTTACTGGGCAGATACATTTTGATGCATTAATGGAGAAGGCATACAGAAGCCCAGTTTAAGCTTAGTCTTAACAGTTCATCCACTTCACTCTTCTCTGACCCTCTTTAATCTACTTCAGATTTTTCCGGGAGGATTGTGTGGGTGCATGTTTTCATGTGTGCACTCAGGAATCCATGAGCTCATATTTTGTTTTCATGGGCTGCCAGAGAGGATTCTGCAGGAGCGGAATGGAGGATTCTGAGATTTGTCTCAGTAACTTTTGGCATTACAACACTGTGCAGTCTGTTCTAGGCTGTGTGTTCATGCTTTAGAAGGATAAGGGCTCAGTGCCACTTTTACAGGAAACGCGTAGTGCCACTTTTACAGGAAACGCGTAGTGCCACCAGGGGAAATGCAACACCTTCAGTGGCACTGCAGATGTACAGTGTTCCATTTGTTATTTTAGTTTTCAGAAGTACCTCCTTTGTGGCCGCTATACACCCTTGATGGAAACTTTTGCAGAGCCCACAGTGATACTGGCCCCACAAAAGTCTGCTGTTTGACAATCTGAGGCATTATGCCACCAATATCTGGACTAAGTGAATGGGAAGTGGGATCTGAACAAGACATGAGCCGTATAATTTGCTACCGGCACATAAGTTACTTTCCTACACATATTGGAGAATGTATAGTAACTGCTGGGTTGTTACTACTACATTTTCTGTTGCATGGTAGCATAGAGAGATACCACATCTCCCCTGAAAGCCTGGCATTGTAACTCCCCTAAGACTGTTAATCCATAGAAGCTGTCAATGTCAAAATGTGTCATTTCTGTTCATGTGGAATTTCTGTGAAAATATTGTGAAAATCTACACACAAACCTACACTTGTCAAGTTCTTCTACAACTCATTCACCCCCTTCTCCCTGGTCACTTACCATCTGAGGTAAGGGTGCCCTGAGGGGGTGGTGGGACTCCCAGTGGGTCGGGTGTTGGGGCGTCCATTCGTGATCCTCTAGGAAAGGCTCTGTTGTTGTGGTCTCTCTGAATCTCATTGGTGAAGCGATTGTTGTTTGCTGGAATGCTCTCTGGCACCACCTGCACCAGCGGCGGAACTGCGGGCAGATCTTGACGCCCATATCCACGAAGACAACGATCCTCCAGGGCGGCGATGAGCACAGATTGGTTGTTAACTGTGGCAGCAAGGCCTGCGAAATGTAGCTCCATCTCTTTGTAACGGGAGGCCAGTCGGAGCATCTCCGTGGTGACGTTCAGCACACGGTTCTCCAGTTGTGCCAGTTCCAGGGAGTTGTCCCTCTTGCGGATAATTTCGTGAAGCAACTGCATGTAGAGCTGTGTCACTCGGGAATTCATGTTACGAGACTCTTTGCGCAGAAGCTTCATCTCATTTACCAAGTTCCCGTCCACATCCGCCACTAGTTGCAGCATCTCGATCTCCCGCCGCTGCTTGGAAAGGACCTCCCTGACATCAGCAATATCCATACGTGTGACCCGGTCTTTGTCTGGCTCGGGCCCGGTGGCAGAGGCACAGATCGGACCTGTGATCCTCTGCTGGGGCATCAGGAAAGTGTAGGAGCACTTCTTGGAGTCATCGGCAGGTGCTCGCCGTTGTCGAGATTGCGTGAGTGCATTTCCTGAGTGGCTCTTGCCGAACAAGCAGATGGAGAGGCAGAGCATGATGCCCATGCACCATGTTATGTCTCTCATGGTTGCTTCTGTTATCACCTCGCCTACTTTTTGTTAGTTTCTTTCTTCTGTTTACCCTTCTCTTTCTCCACCTCCACAAACTGGTAAATCCAATGCTTCACCTATAAGGAGAAAAAAAAGCAGCTATCAATTAGCATTTATGTACATCATCAGCGTACCTTTAAAAGCTTCATTATGTTTGTCTTATGCAACCTAAGTTTAGTTTTACCTTTGTAGACACCACTTTGTAGGTGATTTAATGACTTTAAACTTTGCCTCAGAAGGGCCATTTAGACGTCAACCAGAGCCATGGAATGAATTAACCTCAACAAGAATTTCCTGTTTACTAAGCCAAATTGGCTGTGACAAAGAATCCACATTGCTGACGACTACAAATGAGAACTGAGAAATAGTGAAAGAAGGAAAAAGAATGGGCTTTTTTTGCCAAGCATGTTCTGGTGTGGACTCCACAGCAGACCTTTACCCAGCAGCTCATGTGGCAAAGTGGATGACCACAAGGGCTGTCACTGGGCCAGACAAGACCAGCATAGTGTCTTGTTTCCTTCAGTGTTTTAATGGAATTCTGCCATAAAGTTTTACCAGTTCAACATGGTGTACAACCTTTACCCTTGCTGTTCTCACAGACACCCTGCTGTGCTATTCAGTCTTGTCTCAGACAGTTAAATCAAACACACATTGGATGCTTCACATCCTCCACTAACACATGCCCATATCCAGATGCTTCACATCCTCTGCTAACAGTTCATCACTCCTCTGATGGATACTCCTCATCACCATGGCATTTTATACACCAACCCATCTTTAGCATGGACTATAACCATTCTCCCACCTTTGTACCTCCTGCTCTGTAAAATACTACCCCCTTCACCACCTCGCCAGGGTTCATGGGATCAAATTCCTAGGTGCTCTAACATCCTGCTGTGTATCCCACTCTACAGGGTTCAGTATTTAACAATCTCCCACTCTGAGTACCCCAGCATGTCTTCATTATTTGGCTTAGCAGCACTCTCGGGGAGCTGCGTTAGGCTCCTCTAATCCCAGTGTCACCTTTCCATCCATGCTGAGCTCTGCTTTTCATCAATACCTAGATGTGCTCTCTCAGGTCCCCCTCCCTGTTTATACAGACACATTTTTCAGTCAGCAATTCTGCCATCTGTGCTGCGAGACCAAAGATGTGTCTGCAGATCCAGTGCAGTTCTACTTACGCTATACAGTGTATATATTGCCTCTATAAGAATGTGTTGCTGACATTTTAATTTGTTAGAGAGTTAAAATAAAGAGTGTTACTATGAACCATAAGTACAACATTTGAAATGGAGTTTGTATTTGGCTCTCCTCCACAGTTCCTTTATATTAAATCTTCCTATTTGTTTGCTTGAAGGTCCTACTGTCTGATTCTAACCGGATGTAGTCGGTAATCTAAAGCTAACCTAAAATGCTTAGGGGTAGGTTTCAAAAACGACTGACTCTTTCTTTCAAAGCGTAAAGTGAAATGAAAAAGCCACAGTCAAACACAGCCTAATCGGGGCTGAACTAATCATACACAGTGGAGCAATTTGACACTGCAAGCTATAGACTTTGAGAAGTAAGCTGTGTGGAGTGAAGAGATTAGAAAGTGAGAAGAGTGTAGGTTTTAAGGAAAATCTGGGCTATGGTGCTGAAAGTGGGTCACATACATAATCGTCCTTCTGGCTGGTCTGCCAAACAAGACACCTGGCCTTGAACCTGACTTCATGGGAAAGGAAGATCTTGTGCAGTCCAGAAACAGAAACTGATTTGTCTTCATTTGTGTCTGCCTCTATTTTCATCACTTTCTCTCGCACTCTCTTTCAGGGACCTGAACCTACTCAGCCTAATTATCTTTAGCTATCAACAGACACTGAGTCAACTGGATTCCCTCCTGTCATTTTTTCACAATCACACAGGAAAAACAATTCAAAATATTTTGGCTTTTGCGTAGTAATGGGCAGCTAACATATCCAGAACAGATGTGGGAATGTCGGTCCACGCCAAAACAGAACGGTTCAGGACGCAGTGGTTCATAATGCTTACCTGAGGGATTGAGAGGAAAACTCTTACATTCTCAGTTGCTTATTTTTCTCTCCCTCCCTTCAGTGATAAAATGGACGACTGGGACTACTCTCAACCTTTCACCATCACTATTGAATAGTAATAGACAGCTAAGGTATGCGTTTGCTCATTGCTACATACAAGATGAAAACTATTGTACCGCAACTCATGAGAAACAAACTCTGCTCTTCTTTAACAACATTTTGTGGTTCAAAAACTAGTTTTCAGTCCCTGTAGCTCAGCTGGTAGAGCGCTGCACTGCCAATGCCAAGGTCATGGGTTCGATTCCCAGGAAACACACAATCTGTGTGTATTTTAAAAGTGTATATTTGAATATCACATTGGATAAAGTAAGAGTCTGCCAAATGAATAAATGTAAATATTAACATTTTGTCAGCTGTTATAACAATTTCCAATATCATTGGTTTGCTTCTCCTCTGAGCTGTCAGAATTAAGAAGGGGAAGTCGTGGCCTAATGGTTAGAGAGTCGGACTCGTAGCCCAAGGTTGCGGGTTCGAGTCTCGAACTGGCAGGGATTGTAGGTGGGGGGAGTGAATGTACAGCGCTCTCTCCCACCTTCAATACCACGACTGAGGTGCCCTTGAGCAAGGCACCGAACCCCCAACTGCTCCCCGGGCGCCGCAGCAAAAAATGGCTGCCCACTGCTCCGGGTGTGTGCTCACGGTGTGTGTGTGTTCACTGCTGTGTGTGTGCACTTTGGATGGGATAAATGCACTAATTCCGAGTATGGGTCACCATACTTGGCCACATGTCACGTCACACTCACACTCTTCACTGAACTCACACTGGAGTTGTCAGTAGCTGGGACAATCAGTTAGCTAGCAAGCTTAGGTTAATGTAAATAGTTTTTAAATGTGGCTTTTGTCAACTTTGGTCTTGATTTGGCTGAGGCCTAGTACCACCACTGCTCTATGGTGATCCCAGAGGCTCCCTATCCTTTCCCCACCCATCTGAGTCATACATCTCCACACTCTATACAATCAACCCACTGTTCCTGTGATCCATTTCATCATCCTCTGTAGCTTTGATGTGCTGTATGGACAGCTGTGACCCTCTACTGTTCCAGCCAATTGGCTCTTCATGTGATGTTAGTAGCCATAATTCACAGAGCTTCCAGAACGGCCTCCAGACTGTTCTGATACCCTTGGGTTCCTCGGGTGTTTTTACGAAGTCAGTATCACTGTTATGATGTCACCGGCCAGTGTAGCACATGAACATTAAATCCGCTTTCTTGTTTTCATTGGGTTTGACTATGCTAACATCAGTCATGGTGGCTGAATCCCAGCGGTTCCTCTGCATTAGGCAGAATTTAGAAGCTGTTCAATGAACATCATCTGTTTAAAAATGCGAGGCGCAGAAGTTATCAGTGGAAAGATCTTGGGATGTGCTTTAAAAGTTTAACAACTTATAACTTGACATGCAGTCTTAAAAACAGTGCTCATGCGCAAGACACTGAAAAAGAAGCAAGACCTCACACGACAGGCAAAGTTGTCAGCTCATTTTTACACAGTTAAAAAGGAAAATCAAAACACATTCTTTCATCCAGCTGTGCTGGTTGTATTTCTTTGGAAATATGTACTAGATTGATGTCTGTGACATTGCAACAAGTCGTACAACTTTTTCAGCATCTCACTCCATCAGTGCCTAGTTTAAGACGATGTGTCAAGTAAAAAGATTTTTAACTTTTAAAAATACACTGCCAGTCAAAAGTTTTTTTTATATATATATTTTTTTTTTTAAAAGAAGTCTTGTACGTTCACCAAGGCTGCCTTTAGTTGATGAAAAATATAGTAAAGCAGTAATATTGCGAAAATTATTACAATTTAAAATAAATGTTTTCTATTTTAATGTTTTAAAATGTAATTATTCCAGTGATGGCAAAGCTGAATTTTCAGCATTTAAGTGTCACATGATTATAATTGGTGCTAATTGTAATAATTTTTCACAATATGTTTTTTTTACTGTATTTTTCATCAAATAAAGCAGCCTAGGAGAGCTGAAGAGAGAAAAAAGAAAAGAAAAATTACACCTTTTTTTTTGACCAGTAATGTATATCTATACACTTTGCTTCCATTGCACTCCTAATGCATTTAGACCACAATAACACATACTGTGTAAACAGCCCTATAGAATATCATTATGGAAACTGCTGAACAAACAAAACTCAGTTAAACAAGGTCCCAGGGTTCATTTTATAGTTGATCAAAGAAATCCTCAGTCCTGTTTTTGTCTTCCCGGTTATCCATCTTGAAAATACCCAGAAGAAGGGTATTTGCCTGGACACATTTGTTTTAGTAATAAAGTCTCACTTATTCCATATTTTTACAGAGTGCTGCCAAAATCCTTTATTCCTCAAGAGTATTTTTGAGAAGCTCAGCTTAGAGAGAGGGGTAGCTACTGAGTTTTGTTTATACTTGTGTCTTGGAAGCCAGCTTTGCCAATTCTCTCTCACTCTCTTTTTATTGCTCCATCTTTGTAATTTATACGTGATCACTATCTCATCTAATGTACTTAATGTGTTTACAGTAAGTGTCATTTGTAGTTCCAGCATGTAGACCTGAAGAGCCCAGCATGGCCCCTTCTTGTCTGGCCTTTTTAACAACACACCATAGAACTAATACTGACATCAGCATCTGTTCTTTTGCATTTATGGCTTTGGCTTTATAAGAACCTTCTGAATATGCATGTAGATGATGAAAAGACTCTTTAAGAGCCAAACTATTCCTGGTCAATTCATCTAATCATCCAGTCAGTCAATTAAAGTTACTTAGTGGATAATTTCACAATGGCATACGTTGCTCTCTGGCTGGCCTGCTTGTGTGCTGCATGCTTTTGTGGGCCACCAGGAGCTGTTTTTCCTTGGCTGTGCCGGGGTTGGATCTGAGCTCAAGTCATTAGCTCACTGCCTCTCTCTTCGCTTAGCACCCAACTCTTCATTTCAGCCTGTGGTGTCTGGCATGACATTACTGTGACTTCCTCTGAAGTGAGTAAAAGAGTTTGAGCTCTTGTTTTTGTGGGATTTATGCCCAAGTGTCTTTGATTTCAGCATTTAACTTATTTTTTTAAAGGATTTGGTCAGCTGTTTCATGTCAAACTTTGATTGGGCAGTTGAGAGCTGTTTAACCGCTTAACTAGAAACCAGCGGGTAATATAAGGTGTTTTGTTAAGGGTGTTTGCACTCTTGTTGAGAAAGCTTTGATATGGGACCATAAAGTCCCATATTTTTCTTGCAAAGTTTATTAGTCAGAAAGCTGAGTGTCAGTTTGAGCAGTTTTATGAGAGAAAAGGTTATTGCTGGAAAGTTTAGACAAGGATATGAAGCGACCAAAAACGCCGTTCTCCTTGGGGATTGACAAGGCAGCAGGGAAAGACTCAGAGCGAGAAATGCTTGTAAAGATTTTTTATTTTATTTGTAAAGCAAATAAATCCCAAGACAAACACAATGGCTTTTAAATAAAGCATGTTGTGACTGATTTTACCTAAATCATTTTCAAGGGCTACTTCCTGTTTTCATCCTAATGAATGAGGTTGTTTATGCAAGACGGCCAATTTAAAGTTTATACGATTAGTCTCTGAACTATGAAAGAAATAAGATCCGAGCTAGTCAACCCAACAGCTAGCTCCATAAAATTTTAAGAGATGAATCTCCATGAGTCAACAAGATGTTTAATTTAAACACCGCAGTTACATTGGCAGAATAGTGGTCCACAACAAACCCTGATTCTGACCAAGCATTTGTGTGATATTGTAAAGAGGACTCATAAAAACTAATCTAAGAAGCCAGACAACTCCAATCCTACCTGGCACATCCCATCAGACATTGCTGCAGTTTTACTACATACATTTACACACACAAATTTAAACGCATCTGTCATTTGATCTAAAACTATAGTGAAAGGTAGTTCCCTTTCGATACTTCACTCGTACTGCATCTTGCTTAAGACGCATATGGGAAAAAGCCTTTTTTCTCCTGAACTGAAGCCCATTTCATTCACGCAGTGAAACTGCACGGCCATTGGTTCGTGCAGGCAAGCTGATCCGAAGCCGCTCGCCGTTGACACGCTTTCGCAGCTGGAATCGGGACCTCTCAGCTCGGCTGACCTGCTTCTCCGCTTCTCCAGTGACGCAGCAGTTCCGGTCCGGTTCCCCTGCCGCCATTCGGCGACTTCAAAGAGCTTCTAAAAGAGCAGCGGCGTTGTTGCACATGCCGCGCCGTTATTGCGGCTCGTGCGGGTCTCCCCTGCATGCCGATGACGGCCACACGGAGTGCGTTTCCTGCTTGGGGAAACCCCATGCGGAAGCTGCGCTCACGGGAGCTATTTGCTCTCACTGCGAGAGTTTTAGCCTCGCCTCTCTCCGCTCACGGATCGCTTTCTTTTCAGAGAGCGACTCCGCTCCCCGCGCCCTCCCGTTTTCTTCCTCCCAGGGACTTGTGAGGAAAAAACAGCGGGGCAGAGGGGTCGAGCGATCGTCCACGAGCGAGCTCACGCCGGCCCAGATCCCGCGTGCCTCGCTCTCGCCGCAGAGAGAGTGTTCACCCGTCCTTTTCTCCCGGTCTGATCAGCGTCCCTCTGCTGATGCGAGCGACCTGATCTCATTCGGGGGAAGTGGAGACGAGCTGCTCGATGACAGCATGTCACTGGCAGCATCGGATGCAGAGGAGCTGTTGGGCTCGGAAAATGACCCCACCCCCTCGCCATCATCCGCGCCCAGCGCCACCAAAGACGGGACGGATACCGAGCTTCTCCGTATCCTCTCCAAGGCGGTCGAAGAGCTGGGTTTAGAGTGGTCCCCTCCAGAGGAGCCCTCTCGCAGTCGTCTGGATGAATGGTTCCTGCCGGGGCGCCGATAGGCCCCTCGTCAGCGTACCTCTCCGTTCTTCCCGGAGGTCCACGACGAGCTCACCAGATC
>NW_015554084.1:619188-632684 GCF_001515605.1 Sinocyclocheilus anshuiensis | reverse complement strand
TTATATAGCCAGATGCCCCGCCCATTCTGGCGGGCTTCGTCGCCATAGGCTCGTGCAGCTCAGCTGCCGCGCCATTGGTTAGTTTTTTAAAGCCCTGCACGAACCAATGGCCGTGCAGTTTCACTGCGTGAATGAAATAGGCTTCAGTTCAGGAGAAAAAAGGCTTTTTCCCATATGCGTCTTAAGCAAGACGCAGTACTCGTTCCCGTATCTCAGGGAACCGAGGTTACGTTAGTAACCGAGTACGTTATATTCAATTTATCTGTTTTTCTTGAAAGAGAATGTATTTCCCATTTTAATATAGGATTCCACATCTGGCTGTCAGACTTTCCCAAGATGACGGCGGTAAACACGTAGACACACTTCAGAAATATTCCATAATGAGAGAGAAAAAAGACAAAAGAGGAAAACAACATGAGAAATGGGCAGAAGGGAACAGCACTTAGGGTGACAAAGGGCTGTAATGAATTTGTTAGGTTGTGTAGGCAGAACAGCTGGAATCAGAAGCTTGGAAAGTAAAAAGTCTGAAGAGAATTCTCGTTCTGCTGTTGTTCTTGAAATTTCTACTATTGGGACAACATGAGAAAAAGATGACTACACAAACAGCAGCTTTCTGTTATTATCGTAAGCCTGTACAAGAAATGCGTCACACATGGACTCTGGTTTTCAGCATGGTATTAGTTTGTAGCGTTGCTCAACATTTTGAGTTCAGAAAACCAGGAACCGTCAACATATGATACACTCTTATTCAATCAGGAGGAAGTGCTGACAAAATTAGAAAAATGGAAGAAGAGCATAAGAGCAAGGTAGGAGGAAAAAGAGGTCATAGGAGATTGGAAAACATGCCCCAAGTTGCGTTTTGTAACTCCATCCTTCCATCCCAGAGAAATTAATGTTGGCAGAATAGAGACCAACAGGGCATGATGTAATAAATTTATGATGTGAGATCTGGGCATGTGGGAACTTTAATTGATTTTGGAGCCCACAGCTAAAGAAAAGAGAGAACAGGAAAAAGAAGCAGTTTTGTCCTAGAGAATGCAGCTTTTCACTGAACGTGGTTTGGAAGGCTCAGGCCTTGGTCCTCATCGCCACCCACAAGCCCTTTTTAAAGCCTCTCAGAAGCTTTATTCCACTCAAAACTTGCTAAAAGTGTGGGAACACGCACGTCATGAGAGACAAAGCAGAACTTTTTTCTCCAGTTTGCTTGTGTAAAGCTAAATCAGCCGTGAGGGATGATCACACTAGGCGTGTTTCCATTACAAATTTGCGCAAAACTTTGGCGACATTTTATAAATGTCGATAAAAAAAAAAATAATTCAGTTCAGCTGTAAAGCAGCTCAAAAAAAGACAAACATAAAGAGTCATTATTCAGATCAATTTGATTACACTTTGATTCACAGTGTCGTTTTGTCCACCCTATTACTTATATGCAGTCGTTGCACTGATCTTGCCTTCTAAGTACCTCACATGTCCATCTGGATACTATCTGCATTGTAAATGAACTAAAGTACTGCACTGCTGTGCAGGAGAAAGTTTACCCAAAAAGGAAAATCCTGTCATCATATACTTTCCCTCATGCATTTCCAAACCTGTATCCGTTTTTTTTTATTCTTCCATAGAACACAAAGAAATATATTCTGTGAAATGTTTCAGTGTTTTTGCCCATACAATGAAAGTGGATTTTTTTTTAACCTCCATATTATGGGCATAAAAAAAAAACGTATTGTGAATTCTTAAAACTGGTGAAATTTGAAGCTTGCATAGGTACAACTCAAAAAGCTAAAAAGAGAAACATCACTGTTATAATTCAAGATGTAATGACATAAAATGTATGACATTTCAGCCCTGGGGGTAACTAGTCATTCAAACCTTGTTTTTGCCAACTTTTGCACTTCTTCTCTATCCTCCGCAAATGCCCCTCTGGATAATACAGTACCTCTGCATTGAAAATGAACTAATGTACTGTACACAGCCACAGGTGCAACACTGTTATTATATAGATTCCAACTCAAAGAAATCTGTCATCCGTTTCTTAGGATGGTGTTGTGTATCCTTGCTCAAGAAATGACAAGAACCAACCAGAGCAAAGCAAATATTGCATGCAGAAAATTTAAGGCCGCATTTACACTGCAGTTCTTGATGCCCAATTCCACTTTCTGGACTGTAGCCGATTTTTTTCTGATGACTAGCTTATATTTTCTTTTAAAAGTGACCTATATCCGATATCTGCATTTACACTATACACTTGGCAAAACAATCCATGGTTGGGGGAGAAATCGATTTAACCTGCGGTCTAAAAAACTTGAGAGCAGCTACGTATGAGGTGTTTTTTGGAGGTTATAGTGCTTTCAAGAATGATCATGTGACTTTTACGCATGCCAAGTTAGCTGTAAATGAAAAAAAATAAATAAAAAATTTCCATTGCAGTTTTGCTAAATATTTATTTTTCGCATTGCCTGAAAAACCACCTCATGCGAGCGCAAAAACTTTTTTGCGATATATGGGCGTTTTTGCGAAATTTACGTGTTTCCATTAGGTGTATTTTCAATTCGCAATTTCAATTTGCGCAGTTTGAAGGGTAATGGAAACGCGCCTACTGACAGCACTGACAAAGCGACTGTAAAGTCAATCACTCGCAGTGAGGGATGGTGATTTGAGATGATATGAGCATCAGAGACGACTTGCAGTGGAACAAAGTTGCGCAGAGTCAGTGGCAGATAAGAATATTCACATAAAAAGAAATAAACTCAGATAAAAACACATGGTCAAAGTTCCTCAGAAATGCACTCTTTCAAAAATGTTCATACCATTTTCAAAAAAAATTGACTTTTGAAGACTGAAATGTCATGTGGTGTAACCAGCAAAAAGTAAAGTTCCGTACCCACTGTATGTATATCTATATATATACTGTATATATATATAAATTTTTTTTTTTACAAATATTAGTAATTCTAAATTTTTAAGTAACTTTTTTTATGAGTCACACCACATAACATTTTACTATCCTGTACTAACCTTGTCTTGTCATTAAAAGGTCAGATGATCTAACATTTTAAAATACTTATTGACCTTTTTTCTTTTCATGTTGGTTGCACCACATGACTTTTATCAAAATGCATATTAATTTTGATGACCCTTAGTTGAACACAGCAGTCAAGTGACATTACTAGCAACCAACTGTAAGACTCTGTGACCTTCAACAAGTATACAATCCATCACACTTTCCAGCAACCCTGTTTCTTCATCTCTTCTTTCCAGCAAATCTGTTGCATCTCTGTGCGTGCAAGTAAGCCCACATATTACCAAAGACACAGTGGCAGATGCTAGAAAAGCATTACCTGTTCCAGCCTGAAGAGAGAATTACTGCAGCTGAACAGATTAATGAGTAATTAATCTTATAATTATAATCTGTAATTAATCTGCTTTTTCCTGCAAAGCTTTATGAGAACGCGAATGCAAATTCACTTTATTCCCAAATCTCTAAATCGCTCTCTCTCATTTAGCTTGGATCTATATGTGTGTATCTGCAAAAGGCCAGAAGTCATCTCCACATGATTCTAATTACCTTAGTGGCACAGATGAGAACAAGCAATGCTTGATTTTTTTGTTTTAACCTGTTGAAAGGAAGACGATAAACAGAGCGCTCTTAGAAAGAGAAACAATGTTGGCTCTTATCTGTGTTACGTACTACTACTACTACTTTTTCTTAATCTCAATTTTCTGCAATTAGCCCAGATGACATTCAAACTTCTTTTATAGACAATTTTTAGATGTGCTGTATATTATTGGATATTTTTAATAAAGAAAATAAATTTCAGAAATTCTTCAATTGGCATTGCTGGAATGTTTGCACACACTAATATTTCCTTCATGAAATGCAAATCTAGTTGTAGAATCAGTTACCAAAGGTTCTGCTGCCAGAAATGATTTGAAAAAATGCTTGAGAATTCATGTGTTGCATTTTCCATTTGATGTTTTTTAAACGAATGATCTAACAGCCACAAATATGTATCTGGATACATTTATAGAAGGCCGTGACACACGAACATCCGTTGAATATAAACAATGCCAGCCTTAGGCCCTTATTTACTGAGCACATTCAGCTGTCACATCTTCAGTTCATATATTTCATGCACTTTCCAAAATCAGTGTCTTTCTAAAATGTTCCTTGTACAGAGTTTCATTTTTGGAAGAGGCAGGTATTAATGCAATGAGTGTGAAAGACAAAAAGACGGAGTCGTACTGGAAATTTAAGACGTTTCACATGTGCTACAGGTGAACCATGTGCCAACACTTCAGTACGGAATGTTCTCTGAAGAGTAATGACATGGAAATTCGTCCAGGAGCAGCTTCTTTTTCAATGAGCGTATTTTAGTGAGCTTTATGACTCTCGGAGGAAACATACGTTTTTCTAACCTTTCACATTTCAGCCATTTGGTTTGGTTTCGCTATTATGGTTATCTTCATAATGTGTTCACACAGGACACTCGCAGTTTTTGTTGTCACATGATGCACGTAAAGATCATGTCCTCTGTGAACATCTCTTACACAGTAGTGTTAATCGTTTTTGTGGCCATTTATTGCGGCTTTATTGGCAACATTTGGTTTTGCTCAATTTGCATCTACTGGTGCTGTTCATGTGTGTCTGACAGTAGCAGGGCACTATGGGTAATGGTGCCACAACTAGGTTTGTGATTAGCCTTCTGTCAAATCAGAGAGAAGTGTGTGTGTGCACAACGTGATAATGTAGACATTTCTACATGAGGAAGTGGTTAGTGTAAAACGACCTTCTGTCTTGGAAGGTTTGTTTTCTTTAAAACCAATATTTTATGAATAGAGTCCCTTATCCCCTACAGAATGGTACATAGACGCTCAGTGGACCAGATTCCCAAGAGCTTCAGCCAGAGAAACCATGAGGATCACCAGGCAACCAAGAAACATCTACAACATTCTACAATATAATCCACAAACCACAGTCCTCAAAATAAGACAGAATCCACAAAATACAGCCTTCGTAGTACAAGAAAAGCCACAAGACACAACCCACAGAGTGGCCGACACTGTTTTAGATAGCACAGTGGAAATCTCTGAGAGTATCGGGCTCCGAACGTGCTGAGAGAGCAGCTCTTAACCAAGCAAACAAACACACCCATCCAGATGCATTTGCCCCCTTCTGCATGACCTTAAAGTGGACCAGAAAACACCCATCTCTTTTTGTGAAAAGCAAACAAACAGAATAAGAGGCGCAGTTCTGGGTAATTTTCTGCCTTTGATGTTTTTCCTACTTCCCTGCATTGGATTATGAAGGAACACAGAAGTAATCCAATGCAAACTCTCAGAATGACCCTTGACCAGACCGCTTGGCCCACCCGTACCCTAGCTGAGCGCACAGGGCAGCAGCTGGAGGAATTTGTTCAGAAAACCAAAAACAGAGCAGCGAACGTACAGGTGGTGGCATGTGCCAAACAAAGACGAAGGAGAACTTCCAGCTGCTGACAGATTGAGGGATGAAGAGTGAAATATCAGAGAAATTACATGAAGAAAAAGCATAACAATTGAGTGAAGAACTTGCAACTTTTACCCAGGTGTCTTCTGACCTTTGTTCTCAGTTGGGGTCCACCGGTCCTTGGCGTCTTCTGTGATTCCTTATTCTCCCAGTGGCTCTCTAAAAGTCCTTAAAGCTGCACACATCTCTTGTATCTCCTCCTCCTCCTCAAAGCTCCTGTGGTATCGGATCCCCAGTGTCCAGGACCCTGCTCAGCCCAGTAGCGAGCTCCTGTCCAAGGGTTCACGAGATCTGGGGCAGTGGCATGGTTCAGCCTTCAGCTGCTTTCTGGAGACTGAGGAACTCTCGGACAGCAACTCTAGTTTTTCACGAAGGTTGGGGGAGGGAGGGGTGGACGGAGGGAATTGGGACCTGATTTTTTTTCCCCTCTCTCTTCCTTTTCTCCTTTTTGGAGGGAAGGGCCTAACCCCTCCTCTGATGTAACGGGTGCTGAAATAGAGACAGAATAACTCGACCCCTTCTAAAATTTCACCTCCCATCAAATCTCTCATTCTTCAGAGGAGGAGGAGGAGGGGAGATCTCTCTGAACACAGGGAGAATAGGCTTGCAGTCTATGTGGAGACGGAGAGGACTGCTTTCGCTTAGAGCCCAGCAGCACGGGACTCCACCGTTCCTTCCTGTGGTCTCGCTAGACGCACATGCTTTCAGCAGTCCTGAGGACGGCACAAGTTGAATAGATAGTGATCTTCCCACGCATGTCTCTAAGATGTTTGTTCAAAATGGAACAAGGAAACTGAGGATCATTTGGACAGGATGTGGAGCATGTGTTTGAACAATCTGCCCAGTGACACCAGAATGTCCTTCCCTTGTTTTCTTGTGTAAATTCACGATTGTTTGTGTGTTTGGCTCTCATCTGATCTCTGGAAAGCTCGAGATCCTTATAGGGATAGTTCACTCATCTGTGACTGACTGACTTCTGTGGAAGTCAAAGGAAAATTTTGAATCCACACAGTGAAAGTCAATGGGGTCCTGTGTTTGTTTGTTTGGACCTCATTGACTTCCATCGTATGGTCAAAAACAGTTGAAATGTTCTTCAAAAATCTTTTTGAAAGAAAGACATATAGGTTTGGAACAAGATAATGGTGAGTAAATGATCACAGTTTGTGTCTTTGGGTGAACTATCCCTTTAAGTACATTAAGGTTTCTTTGTGTTAGTTTTCCATTGCTAAAGGAATAGAGGTCTATGGGGGCGAGCCACTGAGCTGGAATAAATGTTAAAATAGACATGGTTTTGATTGTACAGCCTTAAAATGTAAACATATTACATGTGTTTACAGGAGACTAGTGTGATAAAATCGCTTTCTAACCTTGTCTATGTAACATTATATACAGTCTTTCAACTCATGTTATGAGCATGTAATGACAGTGAACTCTTTTTCATATAATACAAGCGATTTTTCCAGAAAGAGACTGTTTATATAAAATCCACTTGCATGAAAGTAACACATTAAACAGAAGTTCATCCCAGAACAGTAGTTGTATTGAAAAAGGACAATTTATAAGTTTACAGGTTAAATATATGCTCCACATTTCTACTTTCAATGACTCTAGAACACCTTGACTTTCATTGTATTTGCATTATTTTAAACACTATTTTTATTTGTTGTTACAAACTAAGGGACAGTTCGAACTTGTTTTCTATAATAATTGCCCGCAAGGAAGAATTAATTATTCTTTATGTAAACCATTTCATACTGAAATAAATGTTTCCCCCTCAACTGCGTAAATTTTTCCTTTATTTGTACAGTTTTCTCCCAGGTTATTGGTTTGAGCTCTGGTCAGTAGTAGTAGTTTGAGTTTGGCGTCTGTTTTATGTTGAGTTAGTGTGTGTGTGGGGGATCTGCAGAGGTGTTTAAATGGAAGTGTGATGCCTGAATGGCTCGACTTCACCCAATTAAATGAGGTGTTAAGGAAATGGACAGACGCCACCTGTCCAGTAGAGATTTTCTCCCGTTTTGCTTTCCCACAATAATATTTAGCTTGTGCCTGAGCTTTGTCTGACATTCACAAAGCAGCCATCTCTCTTCGAGATCTCTTTCAATTTACACATTGCATTGATGATAAAATTACATACACTACTGTCCAAAAATTTGGGGTCAGTAAGATTTTTGAAAGAAATCAGTACTTTTATTCAGCAAGGATTCATTCAGTTTCTCAGAAGTGACAGAAAAGACATTCACACTGTTACACAAGGTATCGGTTTCACATAAATGCAGTTCTTTCGAACTTTCTATTCATTAAAAAATCTTGGGAAATAATGTATCTGGTTTCCAGAAGAAAAAAAATATTATAATAACAAATAAGAAAACAACACAATTAACAATGATAAGAAAT
Organism: Sinocyclocheilus anshuiensis; assembly: GCF_001515605.1. Lineage (NCBI taxonomy): Eukaryota > Metazoa > Chordata > Actinopteri > Cypriniformes > Cyprinidae > Sinocyclocheilus > Sinocyclocheilus anshuiensis. Next base: position 624,784 of record NW_015554084.1, on the reverse strand, counting down.
ATTCTTTAGTATAGCATATTAGAATGATTTCTGAAGGATCTTGTGACAGAAGACGGGAGTAGCTATGTTGAAAATTCAGCTTTGCGTCACAGGAATAAATTACATTTTAAAATATATTAAAATAGAAAACAGTTTTTTCAAGATTGTAATATATTTTACAATATTACAGTTTTTTTTTTTTTGATCAAATAAATGCAGCCTTGATGAGCAAAAGATTGAGGGGGGAAAAATCTTTCCAACCCCAAACTTTTGAACAGTAGTATACGTATAGTGGGTTGAAATATGTTTTCTTATTATTTAAATATTTATTTAAAATTTTTGGTTAGTCATGATTATAATTGAGGATAATTTAGAGATCTTTGGCTGTCAATCACTTGATTGACTCCACCCACTCTACTTTCAATCGCAACTCTCAGTGTCCACCCACACTACAGCACAGTGTTCTGTGTTACTTATCTAATCATTATGTCATCGTAAGTTATTGAGGGATTCAGTCTGCTTTTATGTCAGTGTTGCTCTGCAGTGTGTCTGCTACGTTGTGTGTGCTGCAGGCTGTCTGACACAGGACTGTAATTCTTATCTTACCCCTGATTTCCTGAGATGCACAGTAATGATCATTTAAACAACGCTTACATTGCTCTCTCTTCCGTTGTCTGTTTTAAATCAGTCTGGATTCTGGGATTGATTTGTCTCTAATTATTTTCTGAATCTTTCATTTATCATGCCGTCATCAACAGGTACTGTTGTTTTTGGTGATCATCACAGATGTGATGCTCTGATGTAATGTCTGTAACGGACCGGAGCTTGTTTGCAGTCCCCAAGCTTATATCCTTAAGAGCATGCTGTCACAAACACGTATCATCAATATTCACACACTATCAGTTATATGCTGCCAAATGTTTCTCCAGAAGCTGCATATATTTCTTCCTAATGTAGATAGTTCCTGCACATAATGTTTCTCACTAATCCAAATATTTACTTGGTATGAAATAAGCGCTCTGTAGACGGGCCAGAAAAAGTCTGCAGACAGACAAGAATAGAACGAGAACAAATGATTTCTGATAGGAAAAGATAAATAAAGAGATATTGAGATAATGAAAATATTTAAAGCTTCAAACAAAATGAAAGAAGATTGTTGTAAAAATAATTAGTCCTAAAAATGGAAAATAAAAGACTTTCAGTTGCCATTTTGCTGTAGATTTTGTGGCCAAAAAATGACTTTCTTGTGTATTTGTAGGTATATATCTGTCTGATCTGACCTACATCGATTCGGCGTATCCCTCCACCGGCAGCATTCTGGAAAACGAACAGCGTTCCAACCTGATGAACAACATTCTGAGAATCATCTCAGACCTGCAGAGATCCGTTGAATATGGTGCGTATCACATTGCGTGTTTGTTTACTTCGGCAAATGAACAGAAGTAACAGTGAATTCATTTCTCCCTCTGCCTCAGATATCCCAGTATTGCCGCATGTCCAGAAGTATCTCAACTCTGTTCGCTACATTGAAGAGTTACAGAAGTTTGTGGAGGACGACAATTATAAGTGAGCAGGAGCTGCGTGTTTATTACATAATACACTACCAGTCAAAAGTTTGGAATAATTACGATTTTTGAATGTTTTTGAAAGAAGTGTCTTATTCTCACCATGACTGAATTTATTTGATGGAAAATGCAGTAAAAACAGTAATGTTATGAACGACACGTGAAATGGTTTCTATTTCCGTGATGTCACGGCTGGAACAACAACATACAAACTATGACAATGATAATCTCAGGTACTTATTATGTGCTTTATTAAATCCCAAAATTGTCTAATGTTAGTTTGAGTATCATTTTGCATGGCATTTATAGCCATAGTGAAAGCAACAACAGATAGTTTACGTCAGATCTCGAAAATAAATTAAAGCACACATGTACGTTAAAACTGCGAACTCAATGCGAACTGTGCTATTTGTCACTGGAATCTTGTCGCTTGTAGTTAGGACGAGGTGTAGTAATATTTCACAGTATTACTGTTTTTACTGTATTTTTAATCAAATAAATGCAGCCTTGGTGAGTATAAGAGACTTCTTTCACAAAAAAAACAAAAACAAATCTTTATTATTCCAAACTTCTGACCAGTAGTGTATGTTATGTTTTTAGTGTAAGTATTTTAGTTTGTAACTGAGACTCATGTTTGTATGTGTATCAGGTTGTCCCTAAAGATCGAGCCACCAGCTACCAGCACACCTCGCACCACTGCCTCTAGAGAGGACCTCACAGGTGAGAAACGCATGCGGCCCACACACACTGAAGCTAACCAGGCGTCGTGCCATACATCTCTTCTTAGTTGTTATCCTAACCAGATGCAGCCATGATGTGACAGCATTTCGTCAGGCGTTTGGATTTTATTTATGTTGCATCATGCTGGGTTTGCTCTGGCCACAGTTAAGTTCCAGTGGTTCAGATTTTCCCTCCCCAAAGCTGAAGACCTTCAATGTCACACGTTCTTGTTAATGATTAGTGTGTTCGCTGTTTTTGTGACACAGGTCCAGACACATCTGCGTCACCGTTATGTGGTCGTCGTGGTAATGTTGCTGAAGGTGCCCTGCCTAAAGTCCCGCCGACGCCACCTTCACCCCGGAACCTCATCACCTACGGACACAGGAAGTGCCACAGCCTCGGCTACAAGTGCGTTTGATTCCTATCCTCCGGTCATTTGTATACATCACCCACTCCTTTGTGTCTGAGTTTATTCTGTCTACTTCAGTACCTTTAGTCATACTTTGTGTTTATAGACAATAGTTGGAATTGGCTCAGTGAAGGTTTTCAGTGAAATAAAAGTCTTAAAGTCCTTCATCATGTTAGTTGTTTACTGAAAATTTGTGGAAACAATTGGCACTTAACACGAATAAGTAAAATATATAAATTACAAAGATATAAATTTCAAAACAAATGGTTAGTGAAATTTGGTGCTCAGAAATATGCATGTGTGTATTTATTTATTTATTTTAAATGCGGTGTTATTTAAATGAGGTTTCATTTACTAGTCAGTGAAACAAGGTGCTTTAAATCTATATATAGAGAGCTCATATTCCTGAGACTGACAATCAATTTTAGTTTATTATTTTGTTTTGTTTTGTTTTACTTAAACAGATAAAAATGTATTTAAAAAATAAGATGTTCATCTTGAAAGTCCCAGTTTTAAGGATTGTTGGAATTTTTTCTTTGCAAATTATTATGAATGATTGATTTTTAAAAAGGAAGTTAATTATTGAAAATAGTTTTACTACAATTTAATTAACATAAATTCAACAGAATTATGTCAAAATTGTGATGTTGTTTATTTGACTATACGAGCTAGGCCTGTATCGATATTGTGGCACGTGCGCTGCAGTGGACCGCGCTTAATTTGAATACAAGCACACCATTTAAAATGGAGTAGAAAAGTGTGAGGTTTCTAAAAAATTATTAATAGAGCATAATATAGGCTATAGCTAGGCTACAACAAGATTTAATCTGGCCGTAGAAGAACACAACTGGGTTGCCTGATATAAAGAGACGTAATCCCCGAAACAGAGCTTCACACTTGCGCAATACGGAAATATCTGCTAAGCGTGCTACTTATCTTTGTCAACCTGGCAACCATGTGCACGAGCTGTCTCTCCACTGTGGATAAACGCACTTGCGTTCTGAAAACACCGGTAAACTTGCAGTTTAGCGATCTCCACTTCAATATTTTATTCTCAGAAAAGTGTAATTCATCAAGTGTTTATTTATGAGAGAGAGAGAGAGGCTGTCTATGTATGAATTACCACCGTTTTGCCGCGTTTCTCTATTAATAGTGAAGCTGTGGCTTTAATTCCTTTAGAAACAACGTTACCAGCTCCTTGTTGAGAAAGATAACGTAGCTCTTGAGCGATTAAGCTATTTTATTTGATCAAATTGTGGGGCAGTGCTAAAAAACTTGTTGCTGAATATCTTTGCGCACATGCGTGCAACGTGATCTGTGTGAGTGACTGAGCGTGTGTGTGCGTTAGATACAGTGAATACAGCGCATTAGTTTAGAACGCTTCTCATTTTTATTTTTTAAATGTAGAGTGTGCGTTAATTTGTGCAATGATAACCTACCAGCAATGTTAAGATGATTTTTTAAAATATATTAATATGAGTACATTACAATATAAATTTATTAGAATGAGTACATTATTGTTTATGGGCTTAAAAACAAGATGCAAACAATCATAATATTGTACCTGGTGGGGAGTGCCCAATGTAAATATGAAACATATGCCATTACCTATATTGTACTGTGGTACAGTTATGGAGGCCCTTCATAATGCAGAGGTCAGCTCAGCTGCCTGCTCTGCCAATAGTTAGAAATGGCTCTATAGTATGCAGTGTTTAATAAACAGCTGTTTTACTAAATTCTGCTGAGGTGAAATTCAGTGCAGTCCTGTATTGTGATACGTATTGTATCGTGGCCTCTGTATCGGGATGCCTATCGTATCGTGACTTTGCTGGTGATACACAGCCCTATTGTTTATTGTTAGTCAAAAAGGTCAAGACCTGAGTTGGAATAGGCCAAAATCATACTTATGTACGATATTATTGGCAAGTGCCATTTATTTTCAGTGTTTTGTCTGACACCTTAACAGCAGCAGTACAATTTGGCATTGACTGAAATTTAGTTCTGTTCCTCACAGTCGATTTTCCGTTCAGGCTACAAATCTGAATGACTTGTTTCTCATGTCTTTCACCTCAATGCTTTGCTAGCTTTGTTTCATTAGTACAATTAATTGAAACACTCTAGCATAAAGCAGAAACTTCCTGAAAAAGATCTGCCTTATACAACCCCAATTCCAGAGAAGTTGGGACGTTTTGTAAAATGCAATAAAATCAAGAATCTGTGATTTGTTCATTCTCTTTAACTTTTATTTAATTGAAAAAAAATACAAATAAAAGATTTCCAAAGTTTTCACTGACCAACGTAAATGTTTTTTGTAAATATGAACAAATTTTGTTTTTAACAGCTGCAACACATTCCAAAAAAGTTGTGACTGAGGCAAAATAAAAGTGAAAAGGTTATAGAATATCCACATTAAATTGTTTTGAAACAGTTCACAGTTAGCAGGTGAATTGGTAATAGGTGAGGGATCATGTTAGGGTATAAAAGGAGCATCTCAGTCTTTGCAAGCAAAGCTGGATCATGGTTCATCACTTTGTGCCAAATTTCATGGGAGAAGTGTCAAACAAATCAAAAATCACATTTCGCAATGCAAAATTGCAAAGAATTTAGGTCTTTCACCAACTACCACACGTAATATTGTGAAAAGATTTAGGGAATCCAGAGAGATCACAGTACATGTAGGGCAAGGCAGGAAACCTCAGGTGAATGTGCTTGACCTTTGAGCCCTCAGATGGCATTGCATAAGAAACCGTCATGCTGCTGTGTTAAATATAGCCACATGGACTCAGGAGTACTTCAGAAAACTGCTGTCACTTAAAACAGTCTGCTGCTGCATCAAGAAATGCAACTTGATTCTCTGTTACACAAGGAGAAAGCTATACATCAATTCTATGCAGCGATGCCGCCGGGTTCTCTGGGCCAGAGC
>NW_015554084.1:607994-618863 GCF_001515605.1 Sinocyclocheilus anshuiensis | reverse complement strand
TCAGGGTATCATGTTTGGGTATAAAAGGAGCATCTCAGTCTTTGCAAGCAAAGCTGGATCATGGCTCATCACTTTATGCCAAATTTCATGAAAGAAGTTTCAAAAAAATAATCTAAAATCACATTTCGCAATGCAAAATTGCAAAGAATTTAGGTCTTTCACCAACTACCACACGTAATATTGTGAAAAGATTTAGGGAATCCAGAGAGATCACAGTACATGTAGGGCAAGGCAGGAAACCTCAGGTGAATGTGCTTGACCTTTGAGCCCTCAGATGGCATTGCAAAAGAAACCGTCATGCTGCTGTGTTAAATATAGCCACATGGACTCAGGAGTACTTCAGAAAACTGCTGTCACTTAAAACAGTCTGCTGCTGCATCAAGAAATGCAACTTGATTCTCTGTTACACAAGGAGAAAGCTATACATCAATTCTATGCAGCGATGCCGCCGGGTTCTCTGGGCCAGAGCCCATCTCTGATAGTCAAAAGGACAGTGAAAATGTGTGCTGTACTCAGATGAGTCCACATTTCAACTTGTTTCTGGGAAAAATGGATTTCAAGTTCTCAGTCCCAAAGACCAAAGGGACCATCCAGAATTTCATCAGTGACAGAAGCAAAAGCAAACGTCTGTCATGGTATGGGGGTGCAGCAGAGCAAACGGCATGGGTGACTGGCATATGTGCGAAGGTACTATTGACATGGAGCGTGGTTTCAGAGACAGAGTGAATGTGCTAGCCCGGCCAGATCTGACTCCTATTGAAAATGTATCACCAGTCATGAAAAGGAGAATCAAACAACGACAATCACAGACTGCTGTGCTTCTGAAGTCTTATATCAAGCGAGACTGGACAAAATTTTTTAACAATTAGTATCCTCAATTCCCAAACAATGAAACATTGTACTTAAAAGGAAAGTTGATGTGACACAGTGTTAAATGTGCCTCTGTCCCAACTTGTTTGGGGCGTGTTGCAGCCATCAAAATCAAAATTCGTTTATATTTACAAAATAAAATTAAGTTGGTCAGTTAAAACATTGGATTTTTTTTCTATGTACTTTAGTCAATTAAATAAAGGTTAAAGAGAATGAACAGATAACATATTCTTGAATTTATGGCATTTCACAAAACGTCCCAACTTTTCTGGAATTGGGGTTGCACTTTATGCATACTATATGCATAAATATGTGCTCTATATGTGATATTCAGTTTTGTTTTTTGCCAGATTTGTAACTGTTGATCAAGAAAGCATTTCAAACTTGACTTCATCTCTTTCCTGTGTGTGCTGCAGTTTTATCCACAAAACGAACACAGCGGAGTTTAAAAGCGCCACGTTCCCCAACGCCGGATCCAGACACCTGCTGGATGACAGTGTGCTGGAAAGTCACACACCCACACGAGGGCAAGCGGAGAGCTCAACACTGTCTAGCGGCATTTCACTGGGTATAACACACAAACACACACATAAAGCTAGTGGATCATAGACTGGATCAGTCTTTTTTTATGAATATATGTCATGATCTTATGATTTCAGGAAGCAGTGAAGGGTCGGAGCTCAGTGAGGAGATGTCTTGGCCTGCCTTTGAGAGGTGAGTCTTCTAAAACATTCCCACTTGCAAACCCCGTCAAGGACAGTTACACACGCACATACATGACCACATGCTTGAGTACATATGAACACAGCATGTCATCATGGAACATGCTGGAATCTAACGTAACCCTTCCCGCTTCCCACCAACCCTCCTGAACAGAGACTCTTCCAACGCTTCTCTTCATCATCATTAACTTAACACAATCACTTTTCTCCAAGACAGCTTTTGATTAATCTGTAATTGATTGTTTATAATGCGTTGACAATCTCAAGTGTGACATAAACCTGCTTTGAGACTCTAGTTTCCCATAATTAAACACCTGGGCTAAAATGAGCTTCAGCATGTGAATGTAAAAGGACCTTTGCACTAGAATGTGTGTTTTTTGGCAGAGAAGAGTGTGTTCTGTGACCCTCAGCTGCCTGTGCTTTCCTCTGACCGCAAATGATCATCATATTCCCTCATTAGTGCTCTACCTCTATTGTAGCTAATGAGATAAACTTCCTGTAACAGGAACAGAGTATGAGAGAGTCATTTGTGATAGCTGCTGCCTACCATGCTGCATCAGGTGTACACAAACGCATCAGTGTACACTAAATGCATGTCAAAGCCCCCTTTTCTGTCTCCTTCTGTGTTCTAAAAAGGTAGTCTGTTTTATATAAAAATTAGGAATTTAATAAATTACAAATAATCATATTTTAATCATTCGTATATTAATTTGACTATTTTGAGATTATCAAAATTAGCCGTTAACCCTGCCAGTTTGGCCAAGTAATAGAAGTGTCAATTCCAAAATCTGCCAATAGCCTTATTGCTGCATAATGTACATTTCCTGTTTTTACATATTTTTGAGTAAAAATATGGTATTCATTTAATTACATTTTTTAGTCCGTTTTGTATTAATGAATAATGCACAATTTATATTTTTACATATTTTTGAGTAAAAATATGGTGTTAAATTATGTGTATTCTTACGATTTAAAATACGTTTTGCATTTTAGTATTTAAAGGTTTTATTATGGTTATGCAAAGCTGAATTTTATTATTATTCTGCCTTCAGTGTCACATGATCCTTCAGAAAATATTGTAATACACATTTGGTGCTCAAGTCTTATTATTAAAGATCTGAAGCTGTTTAATATTTTTGATACAGTTTTTTTAAGGATTCTTTGATTAATTTTATTTTTATTTCATTTAGTTTTTAGCCATTTATAACTAGTGGAATTTTGTACAGTACACTGGTCATTTTTGCAAAATAAGCACTTGGCGTCGCTGTAACTTTCTTTTTGCTATAATAGCTGGTTGACTCTATTATGCAATAGTTATATTAAATATATTGACACTATATTGGTCATTGGCCAGCCTGCTTTCTAGGTATTACATTGGTTATTAAAAAAACTACATCGGTTGACCACGTGTCGTGTGCCAACCGTTTGTTTAGACATGTTAGCCAGAGTCTTTAGACCACAGAAGGAGACTAAGAAAAGTCCAGGCTGCAGAGCTCTAGCATGGCCTGTACTGTGTGTTATGTGTGAGGGCTGTGACTGACCACTGCCCCGGTATGACTGACACTCTGCAGGACTCGATTCTACCACTCTCTGGGCCCCGTCAGCAGAGTGGGCCGCATTTCCTGCAGAGGAGCGCTCAGGCCCAGCAGGTAACACCAACCCTCCGACCCCCGCTGGGTCTCTCTCTGTCTGACTTACCCTGAACAACTGGGGAGCTATCGCCGTCACAGTGTGCAGTGTGTGTTTTCTTGCTGGGGAATCAGGTGGTGGGCTTTTCTGAATCACGTGTGTGATGTTGACTCTTATGCTGCAGTCCTGGCTTGTTGCAACTAATCAAAACCCGCAAAAGCCACTGAAGCATCTCGTGATTGCTCCTGCTTTCTGTTCTCCAAACACACACACGGCTCCTCTCACCACGACGCTTGCTGCAATGTTATAAAGAAACACATCATGGGAAAACTAAATGTTCTTCTTATGAAATAAGGGTTTGAACAACTAATGCTGATTTATTCCCTACAATACAGCCAGTTGGCGACATCCAGCGCTAAAAGCACCATCACTGTGAATGACCCTTTAGGTGTGGTCACATTTAGTGTTGCAATAGGGAATTTTTTGTGAGGGTGAAAGATTTCCTACGTGGATTTTGCATCAGGTTTAATTAGTTGACCAACAGCTGTGCTTCTTACAAAGTTTGCCAATGTGACCACACCTATAAACAACAAAAATTCAACATTCTGATATCAAACTAGGATTATCACTAGGAACTAGGAAATTCACTAGTTATTGGATTATCTAAATAAATAATTCACCTAAAAATGAACATTTGCTGGAAATTCACACACCCTCAGCCAATCCTACAGTAGATGTAGATGAGTTTGTTTCTTCACTGGAGAAATTTAGCATTGCATCACTTGCTCACCAGTGGATCCCGAGTGAATGGGTGCCGTCAGAATGAGAGTTCAAACAGCTGATAAAAACATCATAATGATCTACAAGTAATCCACATGACTCCAGTCCATCAGTTATTGTATTGTGAAAAAGCAGTGTTAATTTTGACAGAAATTTTGGATTTAGTTTTAGTCATAGGCTTTTGACTAAAATGCCATTTAGTTTTAGTCATATTTTAGTCATTTGAATTGTTTTATCTTGAATAAGATTTTAGTCGACTAAATCTACGGTAGATTTAGTTGAATAAAATGGGTTTATTTTCAGTGTAATGCATTTATGAAACATTTCTCCAAAATTTCCAAACTCATATATTCCCATAGAAAACATCTATCAACCTGGCAATATGAATGATATTAAGGTTTGATCATTTGAACAAAGTTTGAACCACTTCTCATAAACAAACAAAGAACTTGGTCCTCTTTTCAATTAAATACTAATGGTTATATTATTATACCTATGTATTCTTTATGACAAATTGCTTACAACATTCTTCATTCTTTTAACCAGACATATTTATATAAATTCAATTTAGATGAATCCCTATTTGGGCTACTAAAGTGATTCAGTCAAGAGCAGTGAGTGATTTTCTCTCTTTCTTTTGTTGTTCAAATAATATTAATGGGACAGACAACAGCAATGAAATTAGGCTGCTGTCCCTTTAAAACCGAATGCACAGATGTAATATACTGATCCACATCGAATATTTATCCTATATACTGTTTTGCTGATGATACACGGGGCAACTTTTTGAGCAATTTTGCCGGGCAACGTTTTTTGAGCAATGTTGCTTGGGCACTTTTCCATTGAGAATGGGTAATATATTTCTATCTGGATATTTTAGATCGGTCGTGGGCCCTGTGTCTCACCTGGTTGCCCATTGACGGCAACATTTCCCATAGTTGCCCAGCAACATAGCTCAAAAAGTTGCCCAGTGTATCATCAGCCTTAGAGGCTTTTCACATTAGACGTGTTCTTGTGTTCAAAAACAACTAAATTGTAATTGTGAAACAATGGAACAGTGGTCTCGATGTTTTTTAAAAAGGTGCGCCGAATGAACGGTTAAAAAACGGAATAATGCAGCCCTGCAGTAGGATAACTGCCAGATGTTAACAAATAAATAGACTAAACGGCTATAACCTCAGATGCAGACCTGTAGATAATGTAAATAATAAAGGGAACATTGCTCACAGCAGACAATTTGAAGTCTGACAGTAATTGTCTTGAAATTTATTGTTGAATGTGGTGAATGTGTTCAGTGCTCGGATGGCTCCAGCGGTGCTTTAAAAAGGGTAAATTTAATTTTAAAGGCTCAACCTCTCAGACAGGGGTTTACCATGCTGAGAGTACTGCTCGTCAAAGCACAGCATGCTAAAACCCTCGCAGAGAGCATTTCTGTGTGGCTAAATTTATCCATTTAAGAACACGGGTACCGGTATATATATATATTTTTAATAAATAAAATAAAAAGAGCTTGTTCAGTGATGAAGCACATATGGTGCTCACATATGGTTAACAGATGATCATCCACTTTTGCATATCAAAAATTTAAATTTTTCGGTATTATGTAGTTCACATCTGGCTGGATTGCCCAATCATAACAGAGGTCATCTAAATACAGAAGTCTTAAAGGTGCAGTAGCCAAAACAGGGTCTGTACAGTATAAGAGAAAATGTTCATGGAAACAGAATTAAGAAAACCTTCACTAAGTGGACTTTAAAATGCCACAAAAGTATGTTTATGAGAAGTATGCTGATATACAGTAGTGACAATGCTTTAAGTTTGAGGGGAGGTGGGGGGGTTAGATCCTACTGTAAATGAAAATAAACCAAAGCCAATTTAGTGAGACCGAACGACGAGAATGTAAAATAATCTTAAAGAATCTAAGGCTGCTGTTCTTTTATTTGTAGATTTAGAATTAAATAATAGAGGAATGTTTTGTGGCTCTGAAATGTCTGTAGACAACATTTGTAGGCGGTGGAGTTGCTTTGTTTCTGTACTTGTGAAAAGAGAATGCTATTGGCAGTATGCAGTAGCAGAGAAAAAATAATAATAATAATACATGTATGAGAAGTAAACAAATAGTTCACCAGAAAAGAAAATCATGATTTACTCACCCTCATTTCGAATCTGCAAGAAAAAAAAAAAAACAGTCATGCAGTAGGAAAAGATTGAAATTAAAGTTGATATTCAATGAGAATCTTAACTACGTGGCAGGTTAATAAGAGTTCATAGATCAATCACTATTTTGAGATTTTTGATGAATCAGTTGATCCGTTTCACTGCCTAAATTATTTATTTGTCACAAATCAAAGTTCTTGGATTCATATAATTGACTTTATACATGTTTTGAATGGCATGAGGTTGAATAAATTATGACAGAATTTATTTTTGGGCAAACTTATCCCAAACGTATCCCTTCTTCCCACACAGTGACGTAGGTATGTGGGGGCGTGTTTAAACGAGGAGTTTTAGGAGGGCGTGGACAGGTCTTAACTTTTATAAAGAATATTTGTTTGGGTTTGAGACTTTAGTCTTTGCAACTTTAGGGATCTTATCTATTCACGAACAGCTTGTAACACTCCAAAGAGAAAGGAAAACTTGAAATCGCATCATATGACCCCTTTAAGATGGATATTACTCAATATTACCTATTCAGTTTTTCACAGTTCACTCATTTGCTTTTTTTTCTCTCAAACTCTCTCACTTTCTTCACATCATAACTCTGGGGTGTGGTTTTAAAATATATTCCCTTGATCTGTAAGTTTCTGTGTGTCCTTTTTTTTTAAAGTGTTACATGTCCCCTGTGTGTCAGTTAAGCCTGTGTGTGTGTGTGTGTAGCTCTGCAGAGTCGGAGGAGCTGGCGGTGCATCTGTACCCAGGAGCCGTCACAGTTCAGGGGGTCTTGCGCAGGAAAACAGTCCTCAAGGAGGGCAAGAAACCCACGGTGAGAACACACCACCGCTGCAACTCTTCATCTGTCTCCTGTCCATAAACTCTCCCCGTGATCTCAGTCACTCTCTTTTCTGTTATTTTCCAAAATGGTGCCAAATGCAAATAATAAAATGCAACTAAACACAATGCATTGTTAGCAAACCGAAATAAAGAAGGCCATTTTCTTTTTTTTTTAAAAAGAAAAGAAATATAAGATGAAAAATTGTTTCCACATATCTATTTATTGTTGAAAACAAAACTCTATATAAAACTCCAATAAAACTCTATTTTGATGCATGTTCATCTGACACTTGGCACAATGTTACACAGTATTACACTTTTTATAGTTATGTTTTATTATACTATATTTAGTGCTGTCAGTCCATTTAAAAAATTAACTAATGAATCACACATTTTTTCTGAGATCGCGATTAATTCCACCTAACATTAAAGTTTTTAAATATACATTTATACTGCAATAATTTAACATTCAGAATTCAAATTGATTTAGAAACAACATAAAGACAGTATTTTTTAAATATTTGTTTAGAAATATTTAATATGAAATTATACAGGCTACAGCGTGCGCCGCCGTACTTCTGCGTGCGATTGAAGAGCACGCACTATGAACACAGTATAATGGCTGACAGGAGAGGAAAATTGTTTTTTACTGACATATGGCCTGACAATATGTTTCATCTGACTGCAGTTCACTGTTGCTCTACTGAAGCTCCTTGTCGCCTGTACCGTTTCCGTGCTCGTTTGACTCGTGCCTGGCGCTGAGGCGAAGTTGGAGTGCGCGTCTGAAATGTCTCTTGTTTGATGTGGTCGTAAAGATGTTCTGTGAATCTAAATAAACGCAATTCTTGTCAAGAAAAAAGAGACCGAAACAGCAGTTGTGAGTGGGGTGGCCAACCCTAGCTCCGCCCCTGCGTTAAATTATTATTTTTTTAAACAGGGAAAATTAATCAACTGCGTTAACACGCTAATTTTCACAGCACTAATTCTATTATATTACACATTTTCTCACATTTTAAATAAAATATAAAAACAGTAATATTGTGAACACTTTTTAAAATTTAGCATGGACAGTTTCATTTATTTACAGTTTTGGCTCTGTTTTCTTGCATTAGCGTATAATTAAGTGATTGTATCATTCGGTTAATCTTGATCGATATGTTGAGATTTCTTCTTGGCCACCTATTTTATTTTATGCTTGCTCAGGAAATGTGTCTCACAAACAAGCTTGATATATTATGCTTCGCTGACGTTGTGGGGATTTTGTACTTATGAAAGAAAGTTTTATATTTCAACCATGAAAATAAAACACACTTATAGGCTTCCTATGAAGCTACGTATGAAATGGTGTTTGTGGTAGTCGTCTGAAATAAAAAATGCGACTGTTGCAGTGTATCTTTAATTATTGCATGTCTAATTTAACCAAGTTGAGTGGTTGATAATTGTTTATGGTCAATATATTTACTTCTCTGCACTACTTCTGAGAAAACTGCTCTGATGTGGGTATGTGCGCTTCAGTGTTTGGACTAATGTTTTGTCTCTCTTGGTTTTTCTTGTATTGTCTGTAGGTGGCAGCGTGGACTAAGTATTGGGTGGCTCTTTGTGGTACTCAGCTTTACTATTATACTGCCAAGTCCCTCAAGGCCACAGAGAGGAAGCATGTGAGTCTCTCCACACTATTACAGATACCAACACACAGTAGTCTCACAAACCATATTGTTGCTTATTCTGGCAAAAAAATAAAATAATTGACCATATTTAAGAAGCTTAAAAAAGATTAGGCCTATTTAGGACTATTAAGATTTATATTTTTATGACTAGGCAATTGTTATTATAATTTTAAAGAAATTAGTCCAATGTGATTTTTTATTTTAATGAATATAATAACTATTATTATTATTATTATTAGATTAAAAATGATAAAACATTTACATTTTAAAATAAATATACACTACCCTTCAAAACTTTTTCAAGATTTTTTATGTTTTTGAAAGAAGTCTCGTGCTCATCAAGGCTGCATTTATTTGATCAAAAATACAGTAAAAACTGTAATATTGTGAAATATTATTACAATTTAAAATAACGGTTTTCTTTTTGAATATATTTTAAAATGTAATTTATTCCTTCGATGCAAAGCTGAATTTTCAGCTTCCTTACGGTCTTCAGAAATCATCCTAGTATGTGTATTTGATGCTCAAAAAATTTATTATTATTATTATTATTATTATTATCATTAATGTTAAAAACAGTTGTGCTACTTAATATTTTTGTGGAAACCGTGATACATTTTTTATTTCAGGATTCTATGATCAATAGAAAGTTCAAATGAACAGCATTAGTTTCAAATACAAACATTTTTTTATATTTATAAATGTATTTATTGTCACACTTGATCAATTTAATATGTCCCTGCTAAATAAAAATCTATTTTGTATCTTTCTTTCACAAAAAAAATTATTGCACTACTTTTTCTATACTTTTTCTACAGTCAATTTTATGTAATACAGTAAAAAAAAAAAAAAAAACACTTAGATTCTTCCGAGAATCAGTATTAATTATTTTAAAATATGGTAACAACGTAAAATGTAAAAAGTGGTGTTCTAACATAAATCTTTTCTTAGTCCCACTTTGGACTAATAAAAACCCGAGCACCCTCGTTCCCACGTCTGTGAGATTTGAACTGGCTGATTTTTAGAGTACAGTATGCTTTGTACAGTCCACGGGTGGTCCATCTGAAGCTGATGAAATGATGACACTCTTCACGTGAGAGGAAGAGAGCATCACTGTGTCCTGCAGCCCGATGCATCATCACATAATCACTTCAGTATGACACTGATGGGAGACCATCCAGCAGGAGAGTTTGAGAGAGACAGGGATCCTGTGAGCCAGGAACAGTTACACTGAATGGACTCAATCAGACAGAAAGCCTTGGGTGGCGTTTGTAGAGATGTGATGCTGTCCTGGAAGAGTAGAGGAGCAAGGAAGGATGCTAACAACAACATGCCGGATGGCTGATTAATCAGGCTTCAGTGCTGAATGAAGGCAGCTGTTTGCAGTCATTGGATAATGAGATGGATGACATCATCAGCTGTCACACATTATCAGTGTTAATGAGACGCACATGTCACTATCCAATACACATACACTAACAGATGTTTATACACACACAGCTACTTGCTTACACTGACACTTGTGATACACGTGTGTTCAGGATTGTGCACAAGAATGAAGCCAAGCTGTTAATCAGTTAAATTGATGTTCATTTTTCAAATTAATTAATTAAATAATAATAATAATAACAAAAGGAAGTAGTGGTAGTAGTAATAATAATAATTTTTCAATATAAATATATTTCTTTCAAAATTGTAATGTCATTTGATGTAATTAGTAATTAAATATTTATATTAAATAAAAAATTAGATTAGAAGCATTTAATATGTTGACCCTAACTTCCAGTTATTTTATTTTCAGTATAATAATAATAAAAATACTTACAATGCTATTTAATATCATTTGATTAGAAGCATTTTAATAATAAAATGAAATTGATATTTGTAATTAAAATGTTTATTAAAATGTAAATGTTTTAAATGTTTATTAAAATACAAAAATATTATTAGACACTTTTTAATGTTTTGACTAATTTTCATTATTAATAATAATAATAGTTGTAGTATTTCAAGTTAAATGAATGTCTATACAAATTATTAACACATTAATATATTTGTAATTAAAATGTTTATATTAAAAAAGATTAGAAGCATTTTAATATTTTGACTGTATTTTTCACAGTTCAAGTCTACCGCCAGCAAAAGTGTTTCTGTTTTGGGCTTAATGGCCATGATGGCAGACGACCCGGAGCATCCCGACGTCTTCCTGC
>NW_015554084.1:602861-605110 GCF_001515605.1 Sinocyclocheilus anshuiensis | reverse complement strand
AAAAAAAAAAAAAAACACTTAGATTCTTCCGAGAATCAGTATTAATTATTTTAAAATATGGTAACAACGTAAAATGTAAAAAGTGGTGTTCTAACATAAATCTTTTCTTAGTCCCACTTTGGACTAATAAAAACCCGAGCACCCTCATTCCCACGTCTGTGAGATTTTAACTGGCTGATTTTTAGAGTACAGTATGCTTTGTACAGTCCACGGGTGGTCCATCTGAAGCTGATGAAATGATGACACTCTTCACGTGAGAGGAAGAGAGCATCACTGTGTCCTGCAGCCCGATGCATCATCACATAATCACTTCAGTATGACACTGATGGGAGACCATCCAGCAGGAGAGTTTGAGAGAGACAGGGATCCTGTGAGCCAGGAACAGTTACACTGAATGGACTCAATCAGACAGAAAGCCTTGGGTGGCATTTGTAGAGATGTGATGCTGTCCTGGAGGAGTAGAGGAGCCAGGAAGGATGCTAACAACAACATGCCGGATGGCTGATTAATCAGGCTTCAGTGCTGAATGAAGGCAGCTGTTTGCAGTCATTGGATAATGAGATGGATGACATCATCAGCTGTCACACATTATCAGTGTTAATGAGACGCACATGTCACTATCCAATACACATACACTAACAGATGTTTATACACACACAGCTACTTGCTTACACTGACACTTGTGATACACGTGTGTTCAGGATTGTGCACAAGAATGAAGCCAAGCTGTTAATCAGTTAAATTGATGTTCATTTTTCAAATTAATTAATTAAATAATAATAATAATAACAAAAGGAAGTAGTGGTAGTAGTAATAATAATAATTTTTCAATATAAATATATTTCTTTCAAAATTGTAATGTCATTTGATGTAATTAGTAATTAAATATTTATATTAAATAAAAAATTAGATTAGAAGCATTTAATATGTTGACCCTAACTTCCAGTTATTTTATTTTCAGTATAATAATAATAAAAATACTTACAATGCTATTTAATATCATTTGATTAGAAGCATTTTAATAATAAAATGAAATTGATATTTGTAATTAAAATGTTTATTAAAATGTAAATGTTTTAAATGTTTATTAAAATACAAAAATATTATTAGACACTTTTTAATGTTTTGACTAATTTTCATTATTAATAATAATAATAGTTGTAGTATTTCAAGTTAAATGAATGTCTATACAAATTATTAACACATTAATATATTTGTAATTAAAATGTTTATATTAAAAAAGATTAGAAGCATTTTAATATTTTGACTGTATTTTTCACAGTTCAAGTCTACCGCCAGCAAAAGTGTTTCTGTTTTGGGCTTAATGGCCATGATGGCAGACGACCCGGAGCATCCCGACGTCTTCCTGCTGACTGACTCTGAGCATGGTGAGACAGCCAATCACAAGCCTTGTACTCGGACAGCAACCAATCACAAGTTTTGATCAAAGAGACATGACCTATCACCAGGGTTTGGGAGTAACGGAATACATGTAATGGCGTTACGTAATCAGGATACAAAAATCTAGTAACTATAATCCGTTACAGTCACATTAAAAAACTAAGTATTCAGATTACAGTTAGATTTTGTAAAAAAAATGGGAATACTATCAGGATTACATTTGTTTCATTTAAAATTAAATAAATTAGTATTTTGACATAATGCTATATTTTTAGCGCTGCATAGTAGAGGTCTGCATTCCGTGCATTAAATTCCCGAATAAAACGCAGTAGCGGTCGGTAACTCTGGTGTAATTTGAACGGGAGCGGGCGGTTTAACAATATCCCGTTCCCGACGTCCATTTAGAACAGCATATATGTGCTTTATTCTTATTGACCACCGGTTCAGCTTGTGCTCAGGACTGTTATGCACGCGCTGCACGCATGCTTTAAACGTCTTGCGTTTTATTTGTGTGGTCTGTGCGCAGCATGTGCATAACGATGCTCGGAGCAGGCTGTACCGGTGGTAAATATACGGCCCTCAGACAGAACAGGCAGGTTGTCGATGAGTGACAGAGCAGAATAAGGATGGAGCAAAGTGTAGATGCGCTGTCCTTGAAGGACGTTCAACTCGGTTTTGTTTATATTTTGCTTAGCCTATCATTTTAAATGAAAGATGTCGTATTTTTTCTCTGCGACACTTTTCCTACTGTGTTAACAGAAAAATGTCAAACGAATTTAGTATTTTGACAAGACGAATAAAAATAGCTAATAGGCTATTTTTGTACAACCTACTTTTTTTTTTTTACT
>NW_015554084.1:572597-594732 GCF_001515605.1 Sinocyclocheilus anshuiensis | reverse complement strand
TATGGCCCTCAGACAGAACAGGCAGGTTGTCGATGAGGGACAGAGCAGAATAAGGATGGAGCAAAGTGTGGATGCGCTGTCCTTGAAGGACGTTCAACTCGGTTTTGTTTATATTTTGCTTAGCCTATAATTTTAAATGAAAGATGTCGTATTTATTTATTTTTCTCTGTGACACTTTACCATGTTAACAGAAAAATGTCAAACGAATTTAGTATTTTGAGAGACGAATAAAAATAGCTAATAGGGTATTTTTGTACAACCTACATTTTTATTTTTTTTCTCTCTGCCACACTTTTTTACTATTGTGTTGTCAATGTTAAACTAATTGTATCCTGACAAGACGAATAAAAATAAGAAATACAATTTTTGTACAACATTTTTATTTTCTCTGACACTTTTTTTTCCTACTGTGTTGCATAAAATATTAAACTAATTTTGTGTCTTAAGATAATTCATATAAATTCAAGTCAAAGTCAATAAATTCAAGACTCTTGACAAGAAATAACATATAACATACAATTTTGTGCAGACTACACTTTTATTTGTCAGCCTATCGCTCTTTCTTTCAAAATTTAAATAATTATTCTAAGCGGACAGCGGGTGAACAAAGAGTGAATATATAGCGGGAGCGGGTGGGTGCGGAATAGAACCTCTACTGCATAGTTCTCGGTTCTATTGACTCACGTGAGCCGCCTGCTGGTGCGTGCGCAAATAACACCCGTCTACAATTATTCTCCTCAAATGCGGGATGAATTAATTACGATGCTTCCTGCTGTGAAAAACGTTTTCATGTCTGGAAATTTCCCAGTTACTTTGTTTTCAAAAAGGATAAAGGAAATAACATAGTTGTACAGTGTAAGCTATGCATGAAGACTTTAACAAAGGGTACTCAAACAACTTGAACATTTGCAGGTCCGACTAGCATGGAAATCATCATGTTAGCTAAAATGTAGTGTTTGTTAGTGATTTAAAATTCCATGGTGTGCATGACTGCAGTTGTGTGTAAGTTTTCTAGTGGAAAATGAGCTGGAAAATGTAGAAATTAACATGAGAGTCCCCACACCATGGACTAGTCAATGAAATAAAGAAAGATAATAGCATTTCATATACATTTCAACATATTTTAAGGCTTATTTTAAAATAGACTAATATGTATATGGTGTAAATGTTTTAATGTTGTGTATAAACTATATTTATTTTTACTTGTACATGTTAAAGAAATAAAAAAATAATAACAAATAAAACTGTAATACTAAACTGTATAGCCACTAGATGTCTGCATAGCCTTTTATATAAATATACGGGCTGAAATATCTAGGTGGTGAAACAAGACACGACTTTTAACAGTTTCAAATAGTTTTTACTATAGTTTTTATTAGTTTTAAAGTCATAGTTAAATAAAAGCTTTTTTGACTTATTAACATATGTAACTTGAAGTAATCCAAAAGTAATCAGATTACATTACTTTTATATTGTGGTACTTGGATTACGTTACTGAATACTTTTTTAATGAAGTAATTTGTAACTGTAACGGAATAGATTTTAAAAGTAACCCTCCCAACCCTGCCTATCACTGAAATAAAGCCTGTTACAAAACATCTGTTCAGTCGATACTGAGAATTAGTATATGATAATATACAATTATTCTTTTTGTGTGTGTGTGTGTGTGCCATCAGGAAACTCATATAAGTTCCAGGCAGGGAACAGAATGAACGCTCTGCTGTGGTTCAAACACTTGAGTGCAGCTTGTCAAAGCAACAGGCAACAGGTGAGTGTGAGTGTGAGTGTGAGTGTGAGTGTGAGTGTGTGTGTGTGTGTGTGTGTGTGTGTGTGTGTGCGCGCGCGCGCGCGCGCGTGTTTTGATTTATTCAGCTCGGAATGTTTTTATCTCACAGTGTTCTTTGTAGAGAAAATGCACCATATAAACCATTCAGTGCCCTTCGTTGTGCACTTAATGTTCAGAGCGTTTCCATGCGAAGGCTGCATTTCTAAGCTAAATTGTAGATGTTAATTGCACCTCGGGAGATGCTATTGTGTTGAAATCCTTTGGGTTCAATAAATGTGGGAACATTTTGCTCTAACCTTCTGTTTTGAAGCAGCAAATTACGGACTGTTTCAATGGGATCTATTAAATTAAAAGCATTTCACTTAATGGCGTTTTGAAACCTCTTGTTTCCAAGTACATGGGTCAGACTGACCTACAAAACCATGTTCCATCAGCAGGTGCTTAGGTCTTCATTAAACTGAGCAATGACACTGCCCTCTAGTGCTTGATTTTTACTAGACACTTCATCATGATATTTGTGTGTGTATATATATGTATATGTATATTTGTATGTATATGTGTGTGTGTGTGTGTGTAATTTATTTATTTCATTAATTAATTCATTTTGAAGTACTAAATGAAACTTAAACATACATTTACACCAAATACAATGAATACAACATAAATAATGACATTAAATATTATAAATAAATATTATACAAATATTGTGAGAAATATTATATAAATATATATGTGACCCTGGACCTCATAAGGGTACATTTTTCGAAATTGAGATGTATACATCATCTGAGTGTGTGTGTGTGTGTGTGTGTGAAAGAGAGAGCGACGTGACGCACCCAGCAGCAACGGTGTCCCCTCCGCTGGTTTGACCTTATTCCTTCTTCCTTTTACGTTTTATTTACACTTCCTGCATCTTCCATCCAATTCCCAGCAAGCGAGGAACTTGGATTCTTCTTGGGCTCTTCTTGAAGGACTCTTCATGGACCTCTGAAGTTTGTTTACACCTTCTTTACCTTGTTTGTTGCTTGAGTTTTATGGTTGTAAACCTAATCAGCGCTCCACCTTCTTCGACCAAACACACCCAGGAAACTCTCCAGCTCTGCACAAGACGTTGATTGCGTCTTCACACACTTGAGTTAGGCTAATGCAAGCATGACACAAGATTTTCCACAAACAGGTTCAACTGCAGCAAATGAAAGTCCCTCATTTATTAAAATGCAACCAGAAAGGGCTCCGATACTCGATGAATTCCAGATGAAGATAAACTCTTTTATCTTCTGAATGTTTCTATTCAACTTCTGTGATCTTTTATGGATTTTCCAACCTTCTTTTTAGCTCATATCAACACAAACACACACACTCAAACATGCTTGTTTTGCTTGAAGGCACCCAAGATGTTCAAGACCAGGGTGTGTAGGAAGAAAAGATTGAGAATGGAAGAGCACATCAAGCAGGAACAACAAGATGTTTGAAGCCACTCCTTTATGGTAAGACGCGTACAGCTTCAAAACATCTGCAATAAGCACACCGGTTTACACAGGTTCAGTCAAACAGTAAAAGAATGGTTTGTTTTCGCTTTTTGAGTTGTCTATGAGGACACACCTACATAAACACACTTTTCAAGCTGTGAATGTTAGTGGGCGCAGACGTCAGTTGGTTTACATCCTCAAACTTGTATTTAGTTTTTTTTCCCCTACCAGTGGTTTTCCAATGGAATAGTGGGAATGGTGGGAATCGGAGCAGGAGATAAGGCACTGCTTGTGTTTTCTCTGCATCAATGTGGTTTTATTTTATTATTTTATTTCAGTATTACTGGGATAGTTGCACATGTCTATTTTAATTGTCTGTTACATTAACATGTTATGTCTGATTTTGTAATTTTCATTTTGAAAGTAACGCCATCTCGACTTGGCTTTAGTGGGATGTTTTCTTCTCGTTGAGACATAAAGGTTCTTGTTTGCTCATTTAGAGAACAGCTTTATCAGTTTCTATTGGGAACAAGAGATGTTAGTTCTGAGGCATAACGGAGCAGGAGGCCTTATCCCGCCAGACGTTCGATTAGATTGGTCCGTCTTTATCTTTCGATTTCACTAGATCCCCCTGTTCTTCTTTCCAGGCTCAGCTCTACTGTTTCCAGTCGTGTGGAATGTCAAAGTTGTTTTTCAAATGGGAAGATCTTGGGTAATAAAGGACATGAATCCAACTTTGCTTGGATGATGATTGCAAGAAACTTCTTCCAGAGTGTCGAGGTGCTGTGGCGTTTTTGTTTGAATTAAATTGACATGAATAAACGGTAATGGAGGAGTTGGCAACTGGTTTATACTCGGCATGACTTCAATAACAAGTTATCACCATTTGCTTTGTGGTGTTTTTGTGTGGGATTTGAGTGGAGATGATTGGATGCTGAGGTAGAGGATGGGAAACTGGCCATCTTGCATTGCTTGTCTTCTTAAAACGATATTTTGGTAAGTATATCTTTAACCTAAAAGGGAGGATTTTATAGGAAATGGGGCGTCCATATTGAGACATTTGAGAAATGCTGGTTGTGACAGGTTAGCTGATCTAGGGTAGTTTTTGTTTACATGCGTTTGTATTCTTCTGAGCCTTTAATATCAGGTATTAGCACTTGGGGTTGTAAAAAAGCTATCTGAAGCTCTGCTACATAAAAGATGATGGGGGAAAAAACGCTATGGGAGTCAATCAGCAAAATGAGACGCTCGAAAAACACTGTCGACAAAGTGTTTACATGATAAATGAACGTGGATGTTATTTTGGTTCAAGCTGTGAAAGTCCCGTGAGGCTGGATCGTCATTTTTGAGCTGTTGTGAAAGCACAGGCAGAGAAGTTTCAGAAGGTCTTGACCAACCACATGAACTTGGCACCAAGAATTAAAGGAGAAAGTTGTTGAAATGGGAATTTTTCTTAATAAACGTAGGGGAACATCACGCCAGACATTTTACTGAAATGAGTTATGCATCTTGTCAAGTCTCCAGCCTTTTCCATCAGAGACTTGGACCAAAGTAAATTATGATACTGTTGGTTCTGTGGCAGTTTCTAGGTTTATTTCTCTAAAACGTTTGGATGAGGGTTGACTTTATGGAATAGTAAGAGCAAGAAACTGTGTATGGTTAATAAATGGAGACAGAAGAACGGTGGGAAATGTGATTAAGCTGCCTCTGTTATCTAATGCATTTTTGGACCTTTTTGGATTGTTTTTGTTCCAGTTGTTTATTATTTCACACTACATCTCTCTCTCTCTCTCTCTCTCTCTCTCTCTCTCTCTCTTTGTGAACAATAATGAAATAGCGGTGATGAATGAAATTGTCCATGATGCATTTTTTTTCCTTAACTACAGTAATGATAAATGTTATTTTTGTTGTTGCTGGTTTGTCTTTTTTCCTTTACAGTTAATGTGTTATGTTCAGTCTTTTCAATGAGATTCTCTACATCTACAACATACTTTGTATTATTCGGTTTCACTGTCTTTATATGTACAGTGCATAAGATATCATACACAGACACACATGATATTGACAGATGGACTTCTCATCTTCTCTGCCGCTTTCTTTAGCTGGTCGAACTTCACCGCATCACTTGTTTTATGTGGTGGTGTATTACAACGGAATGATACAGATTTGTAATGAGTTGTTTAAGAAATGAATTTGTGTGTGTGTGCGTGCGCATCTCACTCTGTGCCATCCTGCGTCACCTGCTCTCACCCACCTTATAACCTCCCTGTCTGACCCCACGCCGGCTGGGACCCATGACCCAGGGTAGCGCTATGACCTTTGAACTGAGAGATGTGCTCCTTGGTTCCAGAAAGGACAAAACTAATAAACACTTTTGGTTGTATGTTTTTTAATCTAGTGGTCCCCGTGTCTTCTTTTGGCTGAGGATGTGGCTTTGTTCAGAATTGCATATGAATGTAATTACAGCAAGGCATCCGCAAAGTAATCATCATGACTTTTAATATCTCTTTGATCAGAGTTTTTGGTTTTTACTTTTTCTAATTAAGTATGAAACACTGAGGTCATGTGACAGCAATGTACCATATTACTAATATGTATTGTTGCATACTGTATACAATATAAGCAGTGTATATACTACAAGCAGTATGCTATATTTGATTCTGAACATCATCTGTGTGTGCTTGCACACCTAAGCTAGTGGTACAACTCTGTAGTCTCTACTGTTAAAGTAAAATAAGTGATGTGCTGCTCCACTTTTAAATGTGTGATCCTTTGTCTTTCAGTGGGTATTTTTAGCTGCATTTACAATGTACAGCAAACTACTGCTCAAGGAATATACAGAATGTATTTGAAATCCTTTGTTGTGAAAAAGCAGCATTTTACACAAAAAGGGCTTCACTAGATAGGTTTTGTTTTGCAGTAAACTACAGATTTTTTTTTTGTAGAACACAAGGAGTTTTGCTACAATTCCCCAGGCTAATGCTAGGGCAGAGGGTGGTGACTACAGCGGACAACACAGTCACAGAGTCTTGTGAAGTCATACCAGTTTTTTGTGAGGAATCGACAAATTAGTCATTCACTAAAAATCTTTTTTTTTTTTTTAAATGTTATGTTCTGGCTTTCAATTCAGTTGTGTTGCATTTCAGACAATTAGGCAGGAAGAAAGAAAGTAATGAAAGTTTGGAAGAGCATGACTCACAAGGATAAGTATTGATGACAGGTTTTTGGATAAAGAAGGGTTAGTGATAGTTCATGCAAAAATGAAATTCCTGTCATCATTTACTCACTCCCAATTTGTTCCAAACCTGTATGAACTTCTTTCTTCTGCTAAACACAAAAGATGTTTTTGAATAATGTAGGGTATCCAAACAGTTGCTGGTAGCCATTGATTTACATTGTATTTATTCTCTACTATGTATGTCAATGGCTACCAGGAACTGTTTGGATACCCACATTCTTCAAAAACAACAACAACAAAAAAACTCTTTTTGTGTTCAACAGAGGAGCTTTGCAATGGCGTTTGGGTGAGTAAATGATGATAAAATTGTCATATTTTGGGTAAATTATGCCTTTAAAGGGGTAGTTTAACCAAATTTTTTTATCCTACAATGTACTTACCCTCATGTCCTTCAAGATATTTTGAAAATATCAACATATTTAAAAATAAATAAATGTATCAAGATCTGTTTTTTTTTTCTCTTTCTTTATATAATGGAAGTCATAATGAAAATCAAAACTGGTTGGTTACGGTTACTTTGGAAATGTAATCGGTTACAAATTACAAGTTACCCTGTTTAAAAGTGTAATTATCTCAATAACTTTATTAGATTACTTTTACATTTCTAACGAAAGTTTTCAACTGTTAATCATTTTGAAACATTTAAAGCAGACATGTTTAACCTTACAGTATTACTCAACACTGATTACTGTCACACTTTCAAAATCCTTCTTCACTTGAATTAAGATTATGATGATGAATTAATTTTAAAGCACAGCCACCACAAAATCAGACCTTAGCACCTCTTTTTACTTTGAGATCACTGAGCTTAAATACAGATTATATATATATATATATATATATATATGTATGTATATATGTGTGTGTATATATATATATGTGTGTGTGTATATGTGTGTGTGTGTGTGTATATATGTGTGTGTGTATATATATATATGTATGTGTGTATATATATACACACATACATACATACATATATAGATTAATATATGTTATGATGCTGTTTTGAAATCAAATCCTTGCACAGAGGAAACAGTTAATCTTAAAAAAAACTAAAACATATACATAAACCCAAATAGGAAATAAAACGGTTATTAAATAAGCATGTGTCCTAAACTCCTGCAACATTGGCGTCTCATATTTTAACGCATTCAGTGCAATTTGGGGGAAAACATCAATCAAATCTGTATGTGTGTGAAAATATTCAGATGTAACCCCTGTAATCGTTAACATTTTCATAAGTAACTGTAATTTAATTACACATTTTTTTCTGGTTACACTTTATTTTAAGGTGTCCTTGTTGCAGTGTAATTATACTTTTAAGTACGGAGTAATATTAATTAACTAGATGTACTTACTATATGGTTAGGCTGCTTGCATGTAATTATGCATAATTTTTATTACAATAGTAAGTACATGTAACGTGTAACAAGGACGCCTTAAAATAAAGTGTTACCTTTTTTTCTCAGTAGCCTAACTGTAACAGATTGCAGTTACATTTATTTTGTAATTAAATTGCGTAATTGAGTTACATGTAGCTAACAAAACTGCTTACCAGAATCTGAAGTATCTTTTGTGTTCCGCAGAAAGTCGTACAGGTTTGGAACGACATGAGGGTGAGTAGAATTTACATTTTCGGCGAACTGAAAGTTCCCCATCCTCCTAATCATGCCACGACACAGAATGTAATGTTATGGATCGATGTTATTAGTATGGACGTTTAGTCGCAGAGTAATGGAGCTCAGTGTGATACTTCCCCCTGCTGTTCACCAGCGTTAAGAGACCGTCAAGAAGAAAATATGTATATGTAACTATATGTATAGGCTACTTTATAATATATAAAATCTATGCCATACCAACTATTCTGTGCATTGTGTTAAATATGTATATAGGCTTATAGTATCAAAATTGTATTGCGTTTATTCGCAATTTTATTTCCGTTTATTCTACCGGAATTATTACTGGGGAAAACGTCTCACGATGCTCACAGTTTTGTAATTGGCATTATTTTTTAATTCTCCTATATGCCTCACACACGCGAAGGCTTTGCGTGCGTGCGTGCGTGTTCACACAGTCAGTCAGGATCAGGAAGAGCCACAGAGACTCAAGACACACAAACACAGCCAGCAGCAGTAATGAATGGAGACCCACAAGCGGCTGGATATTGACGATAAACGTATGTCGAACGCTTTGGGGCTTTTCTGTTGAAATGTTTCGTTAGTAGTGCAAGGGTGAGTCGACGCCTTTAAATGTCACGGTTTCACTGTTAGCAGTGCGGATATGCTGTGACTAAAAACTACGACTTCAGCTCACTAACAGCAGCTGCAGACACTCATATATAGAGGTACACCTACAGTGAGCTCAGAACTGTGTCGTTGGATTATATCTGGTTATTTTATCGCCATAATTTGAAGAAAACGAGGGGAATTATGAGCTAACGTTAGCTGGCTAACCGTCGTTAGCACTCGCTTATAAAATACATAGAATGGCGTGAGAGCTTAATTTGACGCACTTTCACTGTTCATTTTTAGTTGTTAAATTAATACATTTTGTGTCAACCGGTTTCTTATGTTTGTGTAAATATAATAAAAGTCAGTATTAGATGTGTTTAAACGTTTGACAGCAGCGGTTCAGTCAGTCCAGCGGCGCCTTACTGACCGTCTTAAATGTAAAAGCTGGTCTTTTTGCATGTATAACTTTGCACTTGAACCTGTTTGTGTAGTAGGTGTGATAAATGTGTGTTAGCGTTTATCTGGAGTTCATATGAATGGCTGATTGTGTATCATTAGTGCCTGCGTGGCCAGGATATGCTGCATGCGGTCCACCCAGTCTCATGATGAATGTACACTTGCTCACCTGCATGTGTCTGATCTGATTAGGAGAGACGTGTCTTCAGACCGATCACTTGACTAAAGACCGAATATCTGCAGAGATCTGGGCTGGTGTGTGAATCAGAGCTTCTTGCATGGATAATACACATTTCGTGTGTGACTGCTCTTCTCTGTTAGATGTTCATGTGTGAGTATTTCCAGAGTTTGCGAGATGGGTGTTGTCAAGAAGACCACTGTGGTCCTCATGGGAGATGTGAGATCTCTGGAGTCCTGTGCTTTTAGACCAGGGCTGTCCAAACTCGGTCCTGGAGGGCCGGTGTCCTGCAGAGTTTAGCTCCAACCCTAATTAAACTAATTAAAATTGTTGAGGCAAGTTGGAGCTAAACTCTGCAGGACACCGGCCCTCCAGGACCGAGTTTGGACAGCCCTGTGTTAGACTGTAGTCTGACCACTGGATTGACCTTCAGGTTTCTCAGAAGCGCAAATCATCGTAGTTTGGTGAACGGAAGCTACAGCGGATATAATTTCTACATTCAATTTACTCCAATAGCTCCAAAAGAAAAGGAAAATGAAAAAAAAACAAGATAGTGTTTCTATGACTTTCTAAAAAAGGAAAAATCTGAGGGAGATTGATTACAGTTGTTAGAAAAGAGAAGGATTTTGCTGTCACTCCCTCAGGCGTTGTATTAGAAACACTCACGCAGCAGTGTTAACTAGTTTACTGCAATTTAATGCCAGTATTGTATTATAAATGTGCATTATTAAAAATAATAATAATAAATAAATAAAATGTGGAGCTGTAGGGACACGTCATCACATTCACACTCGCGCTCCATTGTTTGCTGCTGGCGACCTGGATGAAACGCTTTGAAGGAACACTCCACTATTTTTGAAAATAGGCTCATTTTCCAACTCCCCTAAAGTTAAACAGTTGAGTTTTACCGTTTTCGAATCCATTCAGCTGATCTGCTGTAGCTGTAGCTTGGCATAGATCATTGAATCTGTTAGCATCTCGCTCAAAAATGACCAAAGAGTTTCTATATTTTTCCTATTTAAAACTTGACTCTTCTGTAGCACCGTTATTGAAAAAAATTATATCGCGATACATATTGATATTGAATTATTGTCCAGCCCTAACTAAGACTAGGAACTATACTCTCATTCCGGCGTAATAATCAAAGAACTTTGCTGCCGTACCATGGGTGCAGCAGGCGCAATGATATTACATAGCGCCTGAAAATAGTCCCCAGCTAGGTAACGTCCAATAAGCCTATTTTCAGGCGCTATGTAATATCATTGCGCCTGCTGCATCCATGGTACGGTAGCAAAGTTCCTTGATTATTACGATGTAACTACAGAAGAGTCAAGTTTTAAATAGGAAAAATATAGAAACTCTTTGGTCATGTTTGAGCGAGATGCTAACGGTCTAATCAGATTCAATGATCTATGCTAAGCTACAGCTAAAAGTGCTACCGCCAGACCCGGAGATCGGCTGAATGGATTCGAAAACGGTAAAACTCAACTGTTTAACTCTAGGGGAGCCTATTTTCAAAAATAGTGGAGTGTTCCTTTAAAGCTTAAGTGTATGGAATACCATTGAAACTTTGAACGGCCATATCTTCGTAACGGCGTGGCGGATCTGGACCAAATTCGAGGGATCCCTTCAGCTCAAGGAACCCTCTCGAACGCCGAATCGAGTGTGTGTCTCGAGGCCCCCTTTTGAATGAGACCACCCCCGCCATCGATAGCCCCCGGGGTCTGGGAGTTACGAGCTGTTAAATTTGCGGTCGGGCGCCGACCGATCTGGCGATCCCAGGGGGCTACCGATGAGCGGAGGGTGGCGTTCGAGAGGGCTCCTCGAGCTGAAAGGGATCCCCCGAATTTGGTGGAGATCCACCACCGCGTTCACGAGATAGTGACACCAGCCAACACTTTCACTTCAGTAAGGAGGTCTCTTGTTCAGGCAGCAGCATTCAAGCGTTGTCTTATTCGACCGTAAGTGTCCTGCGGAGGGTGGCGTTCGAGAGGGCTCCTCGAGCTGAAAGGGATCCCCCGAATTTGGTGGAGATCCACCACCGCGTTCACGAGATAGTGACACCAGTCAACACTTTCACTTCAGTAAGGAGGTCTCTTGTTCAGGCAGCAGCATTCAAGCATTGTCTTATTCGACCGTAAGTGTCCTGCGAAGTGGACTTCACATGATGTTCCACCATGATTCCGGTTCCAAGGGAACGTACACATTACATTCAAAGGGCATTAAAGTGCGCGAGACGTGAATTTAAATTGTATTTATTTACAGAGGTATATTATGTCACACTTCTCTAGCAAGTTTCGTCTGTGTGTGAAGACAGTATCGCAAATCCGTGAATGAATGTTCCGAAGTGAAATAAACTTCAATTAAATAAAGTTGAATGGAACTGAATTGAAATAAAGTTGAATAAACTTCAAAATTGTTAAATTGTTAAATGCCCTGCCTCCATTACATATCTTTGTCACATCATTATAAGTGTTTGATCACCACATTTGAGTGATCATTGCAAAAAATGTTTATGTATATTCTGTTTATGTATATACTGTATTACAGTACCAGTCAAATGTTTGGACACACGAATGGGAAAGTGTCCAAACTTTTGACTGGTACTGTACTATAATATACACAAAAAATATCGGCTGATATATCGATATCGACCTTTTTACTCCCTAATATCGATATCGGCCCCAAAAAACCCATATCGGCTGGGATCTAATATATATATAACATTTTAGTTCTTTATCAAGCAATATCACAACATCGGTTACATAAACTGCTGTTAAAATTTTTGGATTCAGTACTTTTTAAGAAATATTTTATTCAGCAAGGAATGTATAATTGACCAAAAAAAAAAAGAAATAAAATAACAGTTAACTTTTTAGTGTTACAACATTTCTATTGAAATTAAATGCTGTTTTTTAGCATTTTGTGTTTATCGAGCAATCTTTAATCTCTGTGTCACGGTTTCCATAAAAACATAAGCAACACCACTGATTTCAGCTTTGATAATAATAATTCAAATTTAGAATAAGAATTTCTTAGGTAGAAAATCATCAAATAATTATTTGTGAAGGATCATGTGACACTGAAGACTGGAGTAATGATACTGAAAATTCAGCTTTGCATCACATAAATAAATTGCATTGTAAAATACAGTCATGGCCAAAAGTTTTGGCAGTGACATCAATTTTGTGTTTTGCAAAGTTTGCTGCTTAAGCTGTTGCGGTGTTCATTCACATTGTTTCTAGATTATTGTGTAGAGTGATCAGATGCATTTTAAATAATTGCTAAAAGCTTCATTGGCCAAAAAAATCAACTTTTCACAAAAAAAAAACCTTTTTTGACATTTTTTGATCCTGACACAAAGGGCCTGTTTACAACCGGTCATTTCATGCGTTTTCGCTGATCGGATATCTATCAGATTGGTAAAAAGTTTCCATTTACACTTGGCCACATAAATGTGTCGTCGTAAAACGGATTTAAATCCGATCTTCAATTCCAGCGCTATATTTAAATTTAACGGAGTTCACGTCAACGGAATCAAAAGATAAGCGCTACATTTTATTAATTATCAGCTCATTTCAAGATCAAAGACCGCAGTAGGAGAGCGCGCGGCGGCATCAGCACTGGAAAGATAAGTTTGTCTTACTACTTTTAATGAAGATGATTGTGTGTTGACCGTCTGCGTCTTACTTTGTTTCATTCGTGGTAGTTTGTGCGTCGGCTTGCTGAAGAGATACTCAGCTAATCGTCCGCGGCGATGCGTGTTGCATTAGCGCAGTCATATCTGACTATAATGTCATATAGCCTATAACACGCTCTCACACGTTTATTATTTTAACATTTTAGGAGGAGTAAAATTTACATATGTGGTTTCAACAACCAGATACATTTACACTGGTCCAGTTTCGTCTGGAATGCGACCCAGACCACCTCCTGATTTATATCCGTCTCGAATGCGTTTCAGAGGGCATTTACACCTGGTCTTTTCACGGCCGGATAGCTATCCGATCAGACAAAATGCATGAAGTGACCAGGTGTAAACAGCCCCAAAATGACCAGCTAACATTAATTGGATAATCATTTCAGCAGCACATGTGAAAGTGTGAATGAGTACTAGTCAGGTGAAATCACTATCATACTAATTAGATTGTAAGAGCAGACTGAAACACTTCCAATCATTGTGTTCTTGTTAGAAATGGTTAGTGTTGCCAATTTAGCTACGTCTTAGCTACCAGTTTTAGCTACTTTCAATTGAAAGCAGTTGGTAACACTGAATGGTTACCTCACATGCAAGGAAATTAAAACGTCAAGGACAGACTGAAATTCTGCAGGAAGTACAAGGATTGGACAGCACAAGACTGGTGCAAAGTTATTTTCTCTGATGAAGCTCCCATCCAACTGTTTAGGACATCTGGAAAATCAATTGTTCGGAGAAGAAAAGGTGAATGCTACCATGAGTCCTGTGACGTGCCAACAGTGAAGCATCCTGAGACCATCAATGTGTGGGGTTGCTTTTCAACCAAGGGAGTGGGCTCTCATAATTCTGCCCAAAAACACTGCCATGAATAAAGAATGGTATCAAAACGTCCTGCAAGAGCGACTACTTCCAACGATCCATGAGCAGTTTGGTGCTGATCCGTGCATTTTCCAGCATGATGGAGCACCATGTCACAAAGCAAGAGTGATAAAGAAGTGGCTCAAAGATCATTACATTGAAATTTTGGATCCGTGGCCAGGCAACTCCCCGGATCTCAATATCTCTGTAAATATTGACTCATATTTTTTTGCCAATAAAAGCCTTTAAAACTTATGATATGCTTATCATTGTTTTTCAGTATACCATAGAAACGTGGAAAAATAATCTACAAATACTGAAGCAGCAAACTTTGCAAAACACAAAATGTACGTCACTGCCAAAACTTTTGAATAGGAAACAGTTGTTTGAAATTGTAATAATTTTACAATATTACTGTTTTACTGTATATTTGATCAAATAAATGTAGCCTTGGCGAGCAAAAGAGACCAAAATTTGACTTTCTCACCTACTCTGGTTCAGAACGCCAGTGACATGTTCAGTTGGACTAAATAACGGCACTCTTGGAATACCGCTTGACCAAACCAATTCGAGAAGCCTAACTGCAATAATAGCTGGAAATTATACAGCTATAATAAAACTCCATGACGGATAACTTGACCTTGGTGATGTGTTTAAATAAACAGAATTCACAACAACAACATTCAGTGCATCACACAAAACCCATGTATATGTTTGCAATGCATAAAAGTGCATGCACATTAGGGCTGCACGATTAATCGCATGCGATATTTAACGCATATCTTATCAGTAAAGCCGGTTCTATGCTGCTCAATGTGAAAGCCCGCAGGTGATGGAGATTTACCGCTGATTACAGAACCGGCTTTCTGACAAGATGCGCGTTAAATATCGCATGCGATTAATCGTGCAGCCCTAATGCACATTATAAACAAATGTAAGATTTAGTGGCCTGAAACTCTCAAACTGACTCCATAACAACATCCGTATTATTGAGCCCTGGATGAGCACTTGTCATGTGACTCCAGTCTAAAGAAATGTCTATTTTTGCTCTTCACAAAGGCACCAGAGAGTATCGAGGCAGATCAATATAGCATTAGAAAAAAAAACATTGCATTGCGTTTTTTTTCTCATGTAATGTTCTATAATCAAAGCAATGTATTTTGTGGATGTCTGCCAAAAGTCTTCCTTTATTCCGTTGTCATGAGTGGGCTCATCCCACATACTAGATATAAGAGAGCAGAGCACAGTAGTAAACATGTATGTGTGTTTAGTAGAAGTCTTTGGAGTGGCAGCGCTCTCAGGCCCAGATAAGCCCCAGGTTGAGATCAGGAAGTGCTGAGAGAGTGCTGGGCTGTGTTTGCCAGGGCTCAGCGCTCCAGTCTGTTTGAGCCGAGATTCTGCTTGGGCGGCTCTTTCACTTTAATGTAAATCCTGAGATCCATCAGGAATGTTGCATGTGTTTGAGCTGTGCATATTGATTGCTGGCATTTGTTGAGTTTTTCCTTTTGTGTGCAGTGGAGCTAAAGGTTTTGAAGTTTTCTATCTTTGGGTGTATGTTAGAATAAATCTTTAATTTATACTGAAAGGTAATTATGGCCTCTGTTGTTATAAGATAGAGTGTTAGTCTAAGATGTCCTTGATTGTGAGCCATTTAGAGTAAAATTCATCACAGTACTGTAGTATTTAAATTTTTTTTTAGCAAGTATGCATTAAATTGTGACAGTAAAGACATTATTACAAAAAATATAAAACATCTCAAAATTCAGCTTTGCCATCACAGGAATAAATTGTATTTTAAAGTACATTAAAATTGAAAAGTTATTTTAAATAATATTAATAATAATATTTAATATTATTACTATTAAAGTTATTAACTATATTTTCTATCAAATTAATTTATAAATTGGGGGAAAAAACATTAAATAAATCTTAAATGTGTCAAGTTCTTAAATAAAGCATAAATATTGTTTTTTGGAAGTCTCACCACATGACATTATTTGTAGTATTTTCAAATATTAATAATCTGTCAAACTGTTTTATTAGAATATTTTTTTCTTAAGATTATGCATATTTATTTGCCAATGTCTATTTAATACAGGTTTTCTTTTTAAGAATCTCATTCTTTTAATGCGTTTTCTTTATCATCATATCAGGACAGCTTTATCACCCTGATGTTTTTGAATTATTTCCCCCACAAGAAAATATCAAAAGGAAATCCAGATGTTAAAAACATGCTTATCTTAGAAGAGGTGTATTCAAATCATTGTATGCATTTTTTATGTGTTTTTGAATAAACAAACAGATCTAGAATGTTTTCACCCACCTGGAATTATTGATGTGCCAGAAGCTTTGTATTCTTATTGTCTTTTGTTTTGCTTTAGGGAGTTCAAGATTGTGCCACAGAAACCAGACTCACCCAGACAGTAACAGACCAGACACACCTGAGCCGCCCCACCCTCCATACGACACCAGGCTGGACTCCAAATCATATATTAGGAGGATTTGAGTTGGCGTGTGTGTGAGAGATTGCCACGTTAAACACAAGTGGCACGAACACAGACACAACCAGGAGCGTCTTATATAACTGAGGAAGCTCCCCTGCATCAGTGAGTGCTCTTATGTGAAGTGCTCTGATTTTATTCTACACCTGTCAGCGTCATGTCTGTCTGTGTTGACTCACGGCAGTCATACCGAACAATATAAATGGTAGATCTGTTCTGAGTCAAATATTGTGCTTTAAAGGAATAGTTCACCCCAAAATGTACTCTCAGCCCATCCAAGATATAGATGAGTTTGTTTCATCACTCAAATTTAGCATTACATCACTTTGCTCACCAATGGATCCTCTGCAGTGAATGGGTGCCGTCAGAATGAGAGTCCAAACAGCTGATAAAAACATCACAATAATCCACATGACTCCAGTTTACCAGTTAATGTCCTGTGAATTGAAAAGCTGCATGTTTGTAAGAAACAAATCCATCATTAAGACGTTTTAACATTAAACCATCGCTTCTGGACAAAATATGAGTCCGAAATCCATAATTACACTTCCTCCAGTTAAAAAGTTCATCCCCAGTTGTTCACTCTCATCAACATCCATAGACATATTTGATTATAACTATTTTGGACTGTTTTCCCTTATAAATGGTGCTTGATCTGTGCATATTTCTCTACTGATTCAGACAAGGTGACATTTTTTACTGGAGAAAACAATATAATGGACACAGGAAGCATTTATTTAAGTATTTTAGCCTGAAGCA
Source organism: Sinocyclocheilus anshuiensis (assembly GCF_001515605.1). Classification (NCBI taxonomy): domain Eukaryota; kingdom Metazoa; phylum Chordata; class Actinopteri; order Cypriniformes; family Cyprinidae; genus Sinocyclocheilus; species Sinocyclocheilus anshuiensis. Next base: position 577,559 of record NW_015554084.1, on the reverse strand, counting down.
ACAGTTAAAAGCATATTGATGGTTTTGTTTCTTACAAAAACACAGCTTTTTATTTCACAAGACATCAATTAATGGACTGGAGTGGTGTGGATTATTGTGATGTTTTTATCAGCTGTTTGGATTCTGACGTTACACATTCACTGCAGAGGATCCATTGGTGAGCAAGTAATATAATGGTATTAATTTCTCCAAATCTGTTCTGATGAAGAAACAAACTCATCTACATGTTGCATGGCCTGAGAAGTAAATTTCCAACAAGTTTTCATCTATTCCTTTAAAATGACAACCACTCTCTCTTCTCACAGGAAGTGTCGTCCGCCCTCACTCTTTAACATTCTGGTGGTTCGAGCTGCTCCTGTTCTACCTGACCGGTGGTGGTGTTGGTCAGACAGCGGGCAGTGCCATGCCCCAGGCGTAAGTGCGTGTCTCCTGGCAGACTCAGGCGTGGTGGGCCACCGGTGGGCATCTGGCTGCAGGAGGTGATGAAGCTGAAGCAACGTGTGGTGGTGCTGTGTGCTGTGCTCTTTCTCCTTGGCCTGGCCAAGGTTTTCTTGCTGGATGGAGGGGAGGGATCGGCCACCAGCCGCCGCGACCTGCGGGCCTTCCGTACGATGGAGGCCAGCCTGGCCCTGGCCAAGGGAGCTCGCCTCACGCACACCCTGCAGTCGCCCTGGGAAGTGGCCGCACAGTGGGTGGGTCCGCGGGAGGTGTACCCAGACGAAACGCCCGAGCTAGCCGCTGTGCTGAACGCCCTGGCCACTGCTCGCGTGGAGAGGGCCGACGTAGGCTATAAAGGCACCCAGCTGAAAGCCCTCCTAGTCTTCGACGGAGGACAGAAAGTGGTATTCAAACCCAAGAGGTAAGGAGAGGGATGATTAAGATGGGGAACGAAAGAGAGAGAAAGTAATGAGAATGTGAATGAGGTTAAAATGAAAAGACTTAGTGATTTAGAAAGAGGGAGAGTGAGGGGAAGAGTGAGTGAGTGAATTAGAGAACGAAAAAGCCGGTGACTAAAATAGAAAAAGAAATGAATGAATAAGAGATGTAATATTAATCATTTGTATTTTTACAGTGCCATTTAGAGACCCGAGTGTGCATAACAATGTGGAACAAAAAAAAGAGCATAACAATAGTAATAACAAAACAATAATATAAAGAGGAAGCAATTCAAAATGTGACAAACTATTCAAAACAAATGCCAGCCTGGGTTTAGGAGCAGTGGAGCTGAAGGAAAATCTTAAAGGACTTTTCTCGAATGTTCTTAAATGTTTTCGATTTGTCTGGTTTAGGATATCGGTAATGAGGTTCAGTTTGTTAACATTAGTTAAAAGCATTTGGTATCATGAACTAACAATGAAAAAAAAAAAAAGCTTTTACAGCATTTATTAAACTAGGTTTGTGTATTTTCTACATACACACTGCTTTTTTAATGATCAAAAATGCAGTAAAACAATAACATTGTGAAGTATTATTGCAATTTAAAATAACTGTTTTATATTTTAGTTTATTTTAAAATAAACTATTACTGTGATAGCGAAGCTGAATTTTCAGCATCATTAATCCAGTCTTCAGTGTCACACGATCCTTCATAAATCATTCTGATATGCTTATTTGCTGCTTAAGAAACACTTCTTATCAAAGTTGAAAGCAGTTGTGCTGATTAATATTTTTGTGGAAACTGTGATGCTTAAAATAAATCATTTGTAACATTATAAATATCTTTGCAGATCAATTTAATGAATCTGTGCTGTAACTTGCCAAACAAATATAGTGTATACAAATAAAATTTTTGAACATTTCAAGTTGTTACCTAACATTAAATTATTAGTTAATGCACACAAACATTAATTAAAATAAACCTGTATATATATTTTTTATGAATTAACAAGAATTTACAACAAGAAATGTTGTAAAATATATTTGTTTAAAGGGACAGTTCACCCAAAAGTGAAAATTGTGTCATTAATTACTTACCCTCGTGTCGTTCCACACACCTTCGTTCATCTTTGGAACACAAATTAAGATATTTTTGATAAAATCCGAGAGCTTTCTGCCCCTCCATAGACAGCAACACAACTACCATGTTCAAAGCCCAGAAAGGTAGTAAGGACATCGTTAAAATAGTCCATGTGACATCAATACTTTTATGAAGCTACGAGAATACTTTTTGTGTGCAAAGAAAATAAAATAACGAATTTATTTGGTAATTCTTCTCTTCTGCATCCGCTGCCATTATGGAGAGTACCGCGACGCATGCGTGTGCATTCCTCTGCTCGTAAACAAGGCACAGCGCATCCGTATTGTACACCAGCAGCATCACACGCATGCGTCGTGGTACTCTCGTGATCGTGCGTTGAAGACTGACATGGAAGAGAAGAATTGTTGAATAAAGTCGTTATTTTTGTTTTCGGTTGAACCACTGATGTCACATGGACTATTTTAACGAAGTCCTTACTACCTTTCTGGGCCTTGAACGTGTCAGTTGTGTTGCTGTTTATGCTGGGTGAGAAAGCTCTCAGATTTTATCAAAAATATCTGTGCTCCGAAGATGAACAAAGGTCTTACGGGTTTGGAATGACATGAGGGTGAGTAATATTTATTTCAATTTTCATTTGTGAGTGAACTATGCCTTTAATGCGTTAGGTGTCATGAAATAATCGTGATGTTAACAAACCCTAACTGTAAAGTGTTACCAGAATATTTCAGGAATAAAATAGCTTGTGTGCACTTAGGACACAAAGCTGATCTGTCATTATTTCAGGTGAGTCCAGCTGTCTGCTCTTATCTGAGCCTATTAGAGTTATCATGGATCTACAGAGACTTTAGATAAGTGAGGAAGCTCTCCTGGTGTCCTTAAATCTCTAAGGTCATTGATCAAACACACATTATCTCTGATGACTTCACATCCAGACTGAACTTTTTCAATCCATCTGCACTGAACATTTTGCTTCCAAACATCCGAAGCGCGCGTCACATTATATTGTGTGCCATTTTAATTGGAGTGTGGGATATCTTCCAAATAGGAGGTTCAAAAGTCAGACTTTTTGAGTGGAATGCCATGCTAGTGTCTTAATGCTTGAGGTTTGCACTTTGCAATAACAAGTAAATGTGGTTTGGGTCAAGTATGCTTTAATAAACAAGTAAAGTATAATATAGCCTTTTAGGCAGTTTTTTCTTAAAATAAGCTGCAGTGTTAGTAGTTTCAAAATGATGTGAAAGAATAAATGCACATTTAATTTGACGTAAAAAGTGTGGCAATGCTCTCAATCTCAATAACATCAGTGAATTCTGTATTGAAAAATGTTATTTCAGATTTCCGAGCAGCGAGCTCAGCTTGGCCACAGTATTCATGTTTTCTTTGGGAGAATTTATATAGAGAATTTTACATAAGCTACCCGACAACAGTCTATGTTGAAAAATGGGTCTTGCATTAAGTGGGCGTTGTGTGTGTTGGATACTGTCAATGTATCAGGTCTGGTTTATATTGGAAAACTCAAATAACCTTATACTTGCTCACTACATCCTGCTGTTTAAGGAACAAGGAAGCAGTGTGGGTGCATTTATGTTAAGAGTGGATTGACTAGTTAAGCTCATTACTCTAATACAGTGTCCACACTAAATGTGAAAATGCTGTGTGACACCACACAATCACAGCCAGTCAGAACATATCTGATGTTCAGTAGAGCCCGACCGATATATCATTTTGCCGATATTATCGGCCCTTTCCCTTCAGTAAGGAGGTTTCTTGTTCAGGCAGCATTCAAGCGTTGTCTTATTCGACCGTAAGTGCCCTGCGAAGTGGACTTCGGCCAGAATATCGGCCGATATATTGGTATCGGCCTTTTTTTTAAATTCCCTAATATTGGTATCGGCCCCAAAAAACCCATATCGGTCGGGCTCTAATGTTCAGTATATTGTAATTTGGACCAATGAAAATTAATTTTAGGCCTGTACACACAATGGAACACCACAGAAATTGAAACCAAGAGAGATCAGCAAAATCATGTCGCAGCTGGTTAAAACAAAAACTAACATTTTTGTACAAGAGAAAGCTTTAATTGCTTGCCCACTTTGCACACTTTTTTTTTTTTACCTGAATTCATTAGGACATGGATGTTTTTATATTCATCTTTGTGTCATCTTTTGCTTTTCTCTCAATTACTGTTCGCCTGTCTTATGTCTTTATCTTCTTCATTGTCTTATTATTAGGTACACTAGAGATTATGTGGTTGAAGGAGAGCCGTACGCAGGGTACGATCGGCATAATGCAGAAATTGCTGCTTTCCACTTGGACAGGTAATGTGCAAACACACACAGATGCACAGAGACACACACGCTAGGGCTGCATGATTAGAACAAATAACTCAATTGTGCATTCCTCCAACTGTGGGCAGTGTTTTAGGGTGATAATTACCTTGCTTTACATTGTTTTCTTAACACATTGTTAGAAAACTCAGAAGCCTCTTGATATAATTTTGTATGATGGATTTTCATAGTTTAACATCAAACATCTTTGTTTGGGACAAGGGTACAGCAATAAAATCTTTAAATTAAAGATTTTTGTAGTCGTTAATGAAGACATAGCAAAGAAAATGTTACTAGATGTTTTTAATGTGACCTTCAAATAACAAGAAAAAGTGAATCTGTTAGTTTCGATAAGAATGAACCCATGGGACATTCCCAGAAGCGCTCAGTGCCGTCTTTGCATGTACACATTCAAAACATAAAAGTTGCACTTTCAGAATTGTGCTTGTGAATTACTGCTATTTTGTACATCATTAAATCAAGTCAGCGGAAAAAATCTGATAATCAAATTTTGAATTAATTACACTTGGATGCAATATGACTGGCCAAAACTAGAATGACTGTTTGCTGTCCTGTTCAGTCTGAACTTATCGAGTGTTCACAAGCATGGTGTTAGACACTGAGGGCCAAAAACCTTTTAGTTTTCTACATTCCTGC
>NW_015554084.1:571700-572444 GCF_001515605.1 Sinocyclocheilus anshuiensis | reverse complement strand
TTTTCCTCGTCGAAGCAGAGACCAGGAGACTCTTGGGTATCTTCAGCAGAGTTCTTTATTGAGAACGCGCTGCAGTCATCAAAAGTTTCACTAAGACAGAGATACATTGTATTTTATAGGCATTCAGTGGGTAGTCCTTAAAGGTGCTTACCTTGCACAGCCTCAGAAGTGACCACTTAACCAAAACATCTAAAGACAATACAGGAAATCAACTCCCGACTTTGAGTTTCAGCAAACCTACTCCCCAAAGATAACAGTACCCAAATGATTTAAGCTGCACCTGGCCACGAGGACTAAAGACGTGAAAAAAATCACGAGCAGAACCCCTCACTAGAAACTATATTGAATGTAATTAGTGAACAGATGCCATTATGTTCACATTAAATGCCCAATACAATGTAGATCACCTTAGTTTTTCATATAATGTTACGTCAAGATGTAGGATCTTCCGATCTTAAACAGATTCTTAAATTTGTAATCCTACAACATCATACGTCTCCTATTTAATCTCAAACTCTTGACTTAAAGAAAGTCTTTCAAAAGTTAGTATACTTGTTTATTATTAGGTGAAAAATTGTTGGTGAAAGTGAATTGAGAAACAGTAATAATTTTCAAAGAATGCATATTGAAGTGTTTTTTTCTTAAGATTAATTCATATTTGTAATGTGTATGTAATATGTAATGTCTTAAAATAATATATGTAACTTGTATATAGCGTTTTATATATATATATATATATATATA
>NW_015554084.1:557143-570433 GCF_001515605.1 Sinocyclocheilus anshuiensis | reverse complement strand
CTACATTCCTGCTGTCAACTTTGATTTTGATCTTTACCATATTACCAATGTTTTGCTTTTCACTAAAACATCTTGTCAGGCGATGTTTCTTATTTCCATGAGCCACTGTGAACTCACTTTCATGTTGCTCCAAATCCATACGCAGTTAATTTATTGTGGGACACAGGATATTGTTCACTCAGCTCTTTTCCATGCAACACAGGTTTATTGTGACCATGGCTGCTTAAGCTCCAAAAATGAGAAGAAAAACATAATTGGAGTATCATAAAAGTAGTCTTTGTGGATTGGTGCCCCATATTCCAGGTGTGAGAGACAGATTTGAAATTGAAGCCCTGTGTTATTCCACAAGAATAATGCAGGTTTAAAACAACATGAGAGTAAAGAACTGCTTTTAGTTGAACAATTCCTTTAGGCCTTAGATTGACGTCTGCGTGCATGGACATAGCTGACATGCCTGCAATTGGTTACAGTGCTAAGCCTGTCCAGAAACACTTTAGAAATTTAAAATAATAATAATAAAACTTGGGTTTTACAGCAGCAGTAAACCTAAACCTAAATGTAGTGCTCTTCTGCTGGGGGATTCAAACATTTTGATGCAGACCCCCAAATATATATATATTTCCCTGTGTGTGTGTGTGTGTGTGTGTGTGTGTGTGTGTGTGTGTGTTATATTGCAAAATATGACAAAATCATGCAACACTGAAGACTGGAGTAATGATGCTGAAAATTCAGCTTTGCAGTCTTAGGAACACATTATTTAACATATATAAAAAATAGAGAAGTTATTTTAAATTGTAATAATGATTATTACTGTTTTGTTTTTGTTTTTTGGATCAAATAATTGCAGCCTTTGTAAATATAAGAAATGTGTTTCAAACATTAAAATAAATCTTACTGACCCCAACATTTTGAACAGTTGTGTATTTTAAAGACCCATCTATATTCTAGAATATTAAATGTGTAAATTATCTGGAAAATTAGATAATATTAGTATATTGTTAAAAATATAGCAGTCAATAAAGAGATGTATTTCAAACATTAAAATAAATCTTACTGACCCCAACATTTTGAACAGTTGTGTATTTTAAAGGCCCATCTATATTCTAGAAAATAAAATGTGTAAAGTATTATCTGGGAAATTAGATAATATTAGTATATTGTTAAAACTTTACCTGTCAATAGAATAAAGTAATTTATTAATCTAATGATTACCAGTCTTAGCAGAATAACAGTCAATAGTAATAAAGTCAAATGCTCCAAATAATTTTTTTTTCTGTAATATTTTTTTCTCTGAACATGTCTATGAACTCCCGCTGCCCACTGGTGGTCCCAGACACAAGTTCAAAAACCCCTGCTCTAATATTGATCAGTGTATGATTCATTATGTCATTGAAGCACTAAACCATGCAGAGCAGAGTCCTGCACGGATCCTGTTTGGTAAATTCGCTTCTGCTCCACACCTGCAGTACTCAACAGAACACCCGACCTGTTATTTGACCCACTTGACATAAAGACTGTGACCCGAACCACATCCGCATTAAATCTACTACATCACGTAAACAGAATAACTCCTGCACATTGTGACTATTATCTTACACATATTATCACAGAAACCGAGGCGACTTAATTGGCTGTTTTGCCTACAGAGCTTGAACACAAATTAGCACGAATTGAACTAATAATAACAGAAACGAGTCTTTGGGGGAAAAAAAGTGTAATTTATTTGTTTACATTCATTTACATGTAGCGGGCGGTGGTGTTTATGACCTATACTGCCACCAGGGGGTGATCTAAATGTTTTGGCTTCACTTTTCGGCATGAATTGAGCATAGTCTTGGCTCGGGTCTACGGTCCGCCCATGCCCATGGATTCCCCTATCGCACACGCACTGCATATGATAACGTAATATTATTAATGTAAACATTCATAACTGTATATTGATGTGTCATGAGCTTCTCAATCTCTTCCTGCAGGATCCTAGGTTTTAGAAGAGCACCCCTGGTGGTGGGGAGGTTTATGAATCTGCGTACTGAGATTAAGCCAGTAGCTACAGATCAACTGCTGAGCACTTTCCTGATGCACGGTCAGTTTCACCCTGTCATTCTTCTATTATGCTTTCTGTCTGTTGAGATGATCTCTCCCTTTTCCTTTTCTATCACATTCTCTCATCTTCCCTCCCTAATTTGGAACCACTACTTACGTTTCCGGTACAGAAAAGACGTTTCTTGTTTGGAAAATTGTGCTGCAGTCCATATCTGCTGGTGCCATGATATTTCAGTTGTACATAAGATACCAATGCAATTTGACAATTCACAATACCACTTTTGAGGCCATAGCAAAAACTGAAATGCTTCGCTTTGCATTAATTTATCATCATATTCAAGTCAAAGTACTTTTCTCTTAGCCACAGTCACAGTCATGAAAATAAATATTGAGCCTGTATTAAATACTGTAGTATATGTGGCCAGACATACAAAATATGGAGGAAGTCTCACACAGCCATTATGATTGTCTGCATAAAGTCTGGTCCACTTTGGAGCTTTTTCTAGCTCAAAACGGCTCACTTTGACAAGAGACCACCTGATCAACTTGTAAAACAACCAATCACAGCTTTGTTGGTTATTAAAACAACAATAACCTGTCACATGAAGTGGCATTATGTATAATTCTTGGTGAATAAAATAAAATCAAACGTCTTTTGAATATGAGAGATAATAAATTTACCTGTCCCTAAAAATGAAAATTTTGCTCAATCAATTGTTTAATATGAACTGCATCAGTGCTCATTGCATCATATAATCAATTAGAAATATCAGTGTATGAATAAAACTCATTAAGACTGCCGACAGTTTCCACACACTTTTCCACACATTTTATTATATCCATGTATGTGTTTATAGACAGTTAATATAGAACAGTGAAATCGTCTTTACTGCATTCGAGACAGGTGACGTGTGAGCTCCACTGACAGAGTCTTCACTACTATTGGTTGTTCTCTCTCCTGAAAGTCATTTCATAGACTGTAAAAAAAAAAAAAAATGAGAAAAGTGAATCCAAAAAGTCCGAGATATGGCCACTGTTAGGGATGCAAGATATTATCGGACCGATATCGGAATCGGACGATAATGGCTTTAAATGTAAATATCGGCATCAGCCCGATATGAAAAATTATGCCGATATGTCTTGCCGATAAGAGGAATAAGTTAACCCCCATGTGCTCAGGATGTGCTAGTGATTAGATCACATCAGCAGTGTGCTCATTCTTCAAGCAAAGTTTTGTCTGAATGATGATTAGATTCACTGTTTTGGATCGCTGCATTTAATCTGTGAAAGCACATATAGAATGACGCGTTCTGTGTATGATAGAGTAAACCGTAAGCACGTGCAGTGGCAGCTTCCCCCGGGTCCTAACGCCTGTTCGGTAAGGAGTTTAATCTGTAGGGGGTGCTGTTGGCCTACTTCTAATTAAATCAAAGTAAAATAGCCTACACAAATAACATTTAGACTGTGTTTCTGATTAAATAAAGCAGTAGTTGATGTCATAAAATAATGAGTATGTTTTGATTTAAAAGTTAGAAGCTATAGCTTACATGAAAAAAATCACAAACATGACACTTGTAAATTATATAATTTTATATATACTGATTTATTCATTATTCATTAATGTGTAATATGTTATATTTTTTAAACAAATCATAAGCTCTAAAAGATTTTCAGAATTTTTACAACTCTTTTGCTTTAGACCATCTATAAATGTTAAATTTTAAAATAAAATGTTAAGGTTAACTGCGTCTTTCTGGGAGAAAAAATGCAGAGATTGATATATATAGTTTATTTATAGTTTTTCAAAGCTTCAATGTACTGTCAAAAAACCTTCATTATTGTTTATTTAATTATAACAAATAAGTTCTTGTTAAAAACTAACCAAAATGAAAAATATTTTGATTATAATTTCTGCACAGGAGAGACTTGGTGTTGTTTCCAAACAAAAGGAAATATATCGTATCGGCCAAAATGAGTTGAAAAATATCGGCATATCGGTTATCGGTAAAATCCAATATCGTGCATCCCTAGCCACTGTCATCTTGCGCTGATGTCGTCATTTGGAGCCCGAGTCTGCGTAGTAGTGATCATGAGCTGGAGCTGCGTTATCAAAGTCCTGCCCAAACTCCTGCAGACCCAATCGCAAGCACACAATCATGACGCCACACACCCTTTTTATAGCATCAAATAATGGACTAAAACCAAACTCACTAGAAAAATGAACACTTTAACATATATCAGCATGATAAGAACTACCAATAATGACAGAAACAGTGTTTGGAAAAATAAAGTGTAATTTATTAATTTACATATGTTTACATGTAGAGGGCGGTGGGGTTTATGACCTGTACTGCCGTCAGCCACCAAATCTAAATATTTTGGCTTCACTTTTCGGGACGTGTGAGGCACACTTGCTTCATTTGCATAAAGTCAAACATTTCTCAACTTTGTCATGTCACTAGACATGCTTAAATCCTGTCACCAATAATCAGTGTCGATCCTTGTCGTTGCCATTTTGAATGGAGTTTAAGGAATTACAACCCATTGAATGATCTTGTTCCATTTGTGAAAATAACACACATGTGCTACGTCTGTATTGTTGAACAGTTGCATCAGTCAGGCAGTATTTTTTGAGTTCAGATTGGCCTGTGCTGATCTGCAGCATAATCCATTCCATAAAATGTAGGGATGCACCGATACCGATACTGGTATCGGGCCCGATACGGAGTTCCTGTACTCGTACTCGTTGAAATGCCCCGATACCAAACGCCGATACCACACAGCATGTGTTAAGCGCCATATTCAAACAAAGAAACACAGACAACAGAGCAAGTACCAAAAATAAAAGTATCGGTATCGGGCGAGTACTGGAAAAAGTGGTATCGGTGCATCCCTAATAAAAAGGGATGCACCGTTTTAAATTTCCTTTAAAACAATCCTTTCATGAAGCACAGTCCTTCCAGACATCATTTTAATAATGGTAATTGATGATATTGTCTGTCTCTCTTGTAGGAAATAATACATGTTTCTATGGTAAGTGTTATTACTGCCGTGAGACTGAGCCTGCCTGTGCAGAGGGGGATGTGATGGAGGGATCGGTTACCCTGTGGCTCCCTGACGTCTGGCCCTTACAGAAACACAGACACCCATGGGGACGGACATACCGAGAGGGCAAACTCGCCAGGTATTGTAATTCTCTCTCTCTCTCTCACTAGTTTTCTCCCTTCGCCAGCTACTTTCATGCTTTGACTGGAATGAGTGTACAGGTACATGTTGCTTTATTTGGCATCAGTGGCTCAGCGCAGTTTCAGTCTGATAGTTTGTGGTTGGTCTGATCGTTGTGTGAGTGACTGTTGGTCAGTGGGGACTTTCACTAAGCAATACTAACTCTTGGCCTTTGAGTTGGCTAAGGATGGGATGGTCCAGCATTCAGAATATAACTGCAGATTTTTCACACGCTGGGTGGCACAGAAACTGCTGATTAAAATGAACTTTAGCATTAAGACTGTAGGGTTTTTGGTTACAAGTTTTCCCACCTAAGACATGTTTCCTGAAATGAGGTGTGATTTTCTTCCCAAACCTACAAACACAAAACCAAAACTAACACTACTTTTGGTTTTGTGTTTATAGTTTTGAGTGAAATAAGTTATGCAAAATGTAAAGAAAAAAAGAAAAAGGTCCTCTCAAAAGGACGCCTCTTTGGCTTGTACCTTATTAAATTCTGAACTTACCAAACTCATTAATTAGAAGTAAACATTGTTATCCTGAAAAAAACTAAAACCATGGAGTTACTACATTGTCCAGAATATTTCCGTCAGGGAAATCTGTGAAATACTGTTAATTCTGGCAAGGCAGTTGGAAATATTTTCGAATTTTACGCATCTGGCAAGACTCCACCTTTGTCTGGAAAAATTGATTGAATGATTTTTATTTTTTTTTTGGTTTGGTACTCCCAGGTTTGGATTGAGAAAGGGGCAAAAGGAGTGAACCCCAAAGTCCTGTTTACACCAAAAACGATGGCTATAATTATATAATTTTATTAGTTGTCCCAATTCTATTAGAATAGTGAAGTCCACACCACAGCTATAATGATAATGACACAGAGGAACAGTAACATTAGCATAACTTTCAGAACAAATTTTTTCTAGCTGATGAGCAGTACATTGACAGTCAATCAAAATCCACCCAACTTTAAAGAGCTTGAGCATTTATAGTGACAGAACGCAAAAACACAAGACAAAAAATGGATGCTAATATTGTTGTCGTTATAGTTAGCATTCTTGGTGTGAATGGTTCTTAAATGGATAGTTCATCCAAAAATGAAAACTGTAATAATTTTCTCAGTGTTGTCATGATACTGGAATTTGTAACCTCGATACGATTACCTTGAAAAATAGGGAACAACTGCCACAACATTAAAGGCGTAACATTTTTATTTATGGAAAGATAAATATAACGAGGCTAGAACGACAATGAGGTATATTTTTACATGAATGAAAACAACTTGAGTTGGTGAAAAATGCTGGAGAAAAACTTATGGATTTGTATATGTTTACTTCAAATTTCTTCAGAGGGAAGTATTATTTTTCCTATTTTTACCCAAAATAGAGCGAAAACTCTAAATATGCCTCACAAAAGTAATATAATTTATGACGTTGCAGGAAATCCTTAATATGGACAAAGGCATCAAGCTACCACTATATCAAAACGCTTTGACTGGTTAAACATGAAGACAATAAACAAACGACTCTGACAATATGGTTTATCTTTGTTATTCTAGACATCTCAGGTATTATCATAAAAATATTGCCTATATTCATAAAAATAAAGTTTAATTATAATGCAGTGCTAATTGACATAGCATGTATTACAGTATAGAATGCTTGAAAATATTTAGTTTCATTCTATGATAAGCCAAATCAGATCACAAAAGGAAGTTGTTTTAAACACTCAGCTGATGTTATTAAGCGAGTTTGGAGTAAAATGTTATTAAATGTGTATTTTTTTTTAACAACTGGTATGTAAATGCTTCTTATTACGCTGCAGTGAGCGTGAACTCGCTATCAGAAGAGAGAGAGAATGTGCGGCTGGTGTTATTGATACTGCAAAAATATGCATTGAAAAATCTATATTTTTGACAACACTACTCCAGAATATCTGTGAAACAAATTCATACAGGTTTGGAGTGTTCTGGCTGGCCTGGCTCTCTTGCTGAAATAAATGATCCCAAATATAACAAACAAATAAACGGAAGCCAGTGTCCATTTTTATTTTAATTTGGTGCTTGGCAAGTGTTTATTTTTGACCCTGATTGAAGAGCTCTTGAAAGGTTTTGAGGGCATTTCCTTCCGTTTACTGCTAATCAATGTTGCAGAACTGTATGAAATGCATGAAACCTTTTTACATGTCATTAACCTTTCGTCTCTATCTCTGTCACTTTACTGGAAACTTTTGGTTTTAGCAGTCATTTAATGAAACATAAGACTAATTTGGCTATTACTAATCAGTTCATATTGTGACTGCTATTTAAAATGTAATATGAATTATTTTGATCTGAAGTTCTCTGAAACTCTTTCAGTTCTGCAAATACAGATATTGAATGCATTTGTTATCCAGTTGCAGTTTGCACAAAATTTCTCTTTGCACTGAACGTCCGTACAGAGTGCTGCAGGAGTGAGTTCTAAAACCTGGAAATTTTAGTTGGTATTTAGCATTTATGGTTCCATCGTTACAAAGTCACTGGGTTTTTTAATTGGTTTTTGGTTAAAAACCTAAAAATAAGGTCTGTGGTTAACACAAACTCAAGATATTTTATGTTTTATTCTGTGACATAAAATACATCAGGAATACCCCACTTGTGATTTTTTTTTCTTTTAGGGGTTTTGAAAAAGGTGATTGCTAATAAGTGGTGAATTTTATCTTTAAACTTATCTACCCACTAGTCTACTTTTTAGCCCCATTGTGTTTATACTCACACACTTGCAAACTATTCTAACTCAAACTTTCCAATGTGTAGATTTTAATTAAAGGTTAAAAGAGTTGTTGGAAGTTTAGTGATAGTGACGTTGATCATGCAGCTGTGGTGTAGTGTTTTTTTTTTTTGTAAGTTTAGCTTTTTACTAATGGTGATTGTATTTAGGCTTCACATGTGTTCATTTTTTTCATTGTTTTGTTGAACAAAACATGTAAGAATCATAAACTTTTGTTGGTCACAGGTCTTACTTTCTGCATTAATCCAAAAGCAATTGTAAGTAAAAGCAAATGCTTACTAAAATGCCGTCCCTACAGCACTCTATTAAAGAAGGAGAAGTATCAGATTTTCTGCTTTATCCATCTTCTTCCCTCATGAGAAATATTCAAAACCAAAGCAATACAGAAATTACACCTAATTAAAATTACACCTGTTTAGTTTTGAATATTTCTCATGGGCGTTGAATTATTTTTTTCTTTTCAATCAAAAGATGTTAAATCTCTTCAGGGTTGCTGCAAACTTTGTACAATCATATTTAAGACTTTTTAAGACCCAAACAGAGAAAAAATAATGCCATTTTTGTACAGCAAAACAAACAGCCATTAACAGTTTTAACATGTTAATGTTTATTCAACAAAATCAGTAACATCAAAACTGACACATCTCAGTATATTTTTGTAGATTAGAAGCCCTTCTCTCAATTTCTTTATACAACTTATCTAACTCCTCTCTCTACTCCTTGTATCATCTTCTTAGTGTTAGACTTTGTAATCAGTTCTTTGTAATCAGTTTTTAACACATGTAACTATTTTAATTAAATCAAATTAATAACACCAGAACTGATACCTCTCAGTATTATATTTCTCGTAGCTCAGAAGCCTTTCTCTCAATCTCCTTATCCAATTAATCTAGCTCCTCTCTCTTCTCCTTGTAGTGTCTTCTCAGTGTGTTTGACTTCGTAATCAGTTCTGCCATCTTTGTCCCTGTCATACGCTCAGCTTTATCTGCAAAGCTGTCTGCATCTTTTTCTAGGGTCTCGCACACACTGTGGATGGTTCTTCTTTCTTCCGTAGAACTTCAAGTTCATCTTCAGCTATTTTTCTTTTAGTCATCTGCTCATCCTTTGTCTTTTTCCTTTTTTCCTCATCTAGGTACATTCTGTACCTGGTCCGTGCAGTTTCACAGTAGTTTAGCAACTCTTTTGTAAGAGGTACCTGGGTCACTGCACCATACACTCTCACATGGTCACAGATAAGTCTTTGGGCAACAACCGTTTCTTCATCCATGTTACATGTTTCCACCTCTTTGTTGACTGAGAACCCACGTTCAACTGTTGCTTGGCCATGGGAGAGAATCAGCAGCTTTTTCACAAAACCCCACAACTCAGGTGATGAGGTGCTCATATGCTGATGCAAAAACATGTCGACTCTGGACTTTGGTTCTGTGGGACTGAATTCCTTGAAGCTTGCTGCTCTGGCCTCACTGAAGATGAATGTCTCAAACTGCTGTGCAATCACATCACCTGTATTTAAAAAAGAAAAATCAATATTGGCAGTTGCTTACACATTGGACCTTATTCTAATGCATTTTAGTTGTGTCTGTATGTCCAGAAACTCTACCCTCTGTCTGTTTCTTATTCTTGTTCTAGATGTTTTCTGACAGTTTTTAAACAGTATATTTCACCCCCAGCCAATAACCGCACATAGGGTGTGATAATGTGACTCTAAAAAGAGGATGATCATAATGTGACTTGCAACCAGATGCAAGATTGTAAGCAGCGTAATTAATGCACAACTCTGTCTTACAAAACTGGATGAGACAAATTCCTAACTATTATTTACCAACTGTTAGACTTGGCAACTGCTTATCCTGTACAAACTTCTGGATGAGGCCCTTTATTTTCTGCAAGCACACATCTGGCTCAGAGTACATTTTATTTGGGTCCAGACATGTCATGTTTCGGACAAAGTGGTACTTCAGTGGACATTTATCCAGAATCTTCTTGCAGATGTTTGCAAGAGCAATCCCACAGTCTTTCATGAACTGCAGCTGACTAAGCTCGCCTACTCTGCTTTGACTCCCTGATGTTCCCTGGCAAAAATAGAAACAAGTGATCTGTGCAAGATATTTAAAAGTATATGAAAAAGCAGAATCCTACTAAACAAATTCATAAAGAACCTTTTATAACTAAAAAGAAAAGTGAGTGGCACACCTTCAAGGCAGCTGTGGCTCCCATCCCAATATCCACTCCCTTTGGACTGACCCATAGGCTCTGATCTGTCACATCAAGCCTGACAAGCTTTGACACAGAAACAAGAAGGACATCCCGCTGGATGAAACGTCATAGAAGGCTCTGAGAAAAGATTTATTTTGAGTGAATAATACTGCAATTACAATCCAGAATTAATTACCTTAAGTTAAACTTAAAAATGCAAGGTCCAGAAGGGTAAAAAAAGACATTGTTAAAGTAATCCAGTGGTTTAACCTCTATTTTAAGAAGATATGCGAGTGAAAAACATAATTTACCAATATACTGACAAAATAATATTATTCAAAGTTAATTCACAGAGTAACTTTTAGTCTCAAGTCAACACAACACACATTGTGTTGTGGTGCCCCCTCTACTTGGTTGCAGGTCAATAGTTCCTTAAATGAAGTGGTATTCATAAAAACCATAAAATTAAAGTTAAACCCACTGGAGTCACATGGAGTACTTTAATTAAGTCTTTTTTTTTCCCCTTTTTTTTGGGGACCTTGAATGTGTAAGTTGCATTACTCCCAATTAATTTTCAGATTTAATCAAAAATAATTTCATTTGTGTTCTGAAGATGAACACAAGGGTGAGTAGAATTTGAATTTTTTGGGTGAACTAACCCAATAAGCATGTAAGCAATATAGCAGGTAACAAACAATGGAAGAAAATATAAATATATATTTTCAAGCACATAACATGCATAGCAAGTGTACATAACATGGTTATGAATAAAAAAGGCTAAGACACTATACATTTTTTTTAACACAAATACTTAACCTGACAAGATCTTCCAAGTCTTTGCACAGGAAGGGGATCATAGGAACATCAGTTTGGTACTTGGTGAGAAACGGCTGAAGGTTTAAGGAGATAGACATGAAGAAGTGCAGCTTTGGTACAGTTAGGGGATCCATTCTGGCCTCTGCTACAGTGTCATATGAGGATGATCCTGGGTTGGGGAGCTTTTTCATTGTTTCATACATAGGTGACAACGGATGGCCTATGAGTTTTTCACTTCCAGCCTTCAAAGACAATTATATATCACTTATAAATCATTAAATACAAAATTAATAGTAGTTATTAAGATTGATGTTGTTTGGAATTGGTAAAAGGTGCTTGGGGAAAAAAATGATCAGAATATCAACTTGCCTAATAATTATGCATGCACTGTAAGTACTAACAAATATCCAATATGTTAATAATAGGCATGCTAATAAGCAACTACTTAATAGTGAGAATTGGTCCCTATACTGAAGTGTCACCAATTATTTTTTCCCCTAAATGCTATTTTGAAAGGTTATTTCCTTTTCCTTTTCACATGAACTGAATGGGATCTTTATTTGTAGGCTATATTTATTACATAAATGTCCTGTCTCAGTGTACACACTGACAGAGCACCAAGCTCTTAAACGTCCCATTAGCCTCCTTTTGTTTCCAAGTGGCTGCCAGGTGACCTGACACCTGGAACACGGTGAGAATAGCCCCTTTCACTCATAAAGACTTTACTGGAAAATTACCGGTAAATTGCCATAAATCATGTGTGAACAGGCCCATTTTTAAAATACCGTTAAATTCGTTCAGGCAATTTACCAGTATGAGAAGTTGTAACATTACCAATAAATTTCCAGAATTCTGCTGTGTGTGAACGCAGAATGAAGATTACCGGTATTAGCATGTAACAGTTACGAGTTCAGAACGCGCTGACATAAGACGTCTATTCCGGGCCAATCCAGAGTCATTGAAATTCAAACTTCAACGGCTCTGGGCCAATCATAACATTCTGATGCAGAAACAAATGTGCATTAAGTTGCTAGTTCCAATTGGTCAATAATAAATGCACATTTATGATACAGCATGTTATTAGCTTGTAATTGTTGTTCAGTTAGGTACACTGTAAGAAAAAATATGTGGGAAAAACTGAAAAAGTACTAGTCATTTTCTTCCAGGATGTTAAGTTGTAATCTGTAACCTTAAAACACAAAATGCAATGTGGAATTTAAAACACAGGTAAAACACCTGTAAAAAATAAATACGTATTGTCCCTTCATATAAACAGTACATTGTGTCCCATTTTTATAGACTTTTGTGTAGCACACTAATTAACTAGTACACTGTTTAAAACTATAATTGTTCAGAATGTGCAGTTTTACTAGTTAATAAGAAAATACATCAAATGTGTAACTGTTCAATAATTCAATGTTGTAAAAAATCAGATCATAAAGATGTGCTACTTATGTTACTTTTACAAATTAAAATATTTTATGTTTATAATATTTTATGAACAAATAACATTTAAAAAATATTTTTCGCTGAGATTTGAGTAATATCGTTGTGTATTCCACATAAAAACGCTGTTTTGTGTAATGGTTATGCAATGACGTCATCACGCAACGACAACATCATTTAGCAACTTTTAGCAACAAATCAATCTGCCTTTAGCAACTTCCCCTGAAAATTAGTTGGCAACACTGTGCAGATGACGCATTTACTCTGCACTGTGTTTAAAGTTGTGTAATGCGATGTCTCTGGGCCAAAAGAAGCTGCATGTGAACATTTGACACAAAAATGAAAACATCAGCAAAAACACTGACCATGTTACAAACACAACACCAGGAGGCACAGCAGTTAATGATGACATCATCGTTAATGATGTCACAGAATTTACCGGTACTTTTAAACGTGTGTGAATGGTGCTTTATCGGAAAAAAGGCGGAATGCCGTTGCCTATGTGAACAGCGCATGTCTATTGGCGCTTTTCCACTGCGTGCTACGACTCGGCTCGGCACGGCTCAGTACGGTACGACACGGCTCGGCTCGGTTTGCGTTTCCACTGCAGTTCAGTACCGCTTTAGAGTGGGCGGGATTATTCACATGTCGTTATAGTTGTGCCGCCTCTATTGCCGCGACTCCTGAAAAACTTTTTCATTCCGCGTCGCCCCATCAAGCTCTCGCTGGATCCACTCCTCTGCTATCAACGAGAGGAGCATCTGTACTTCCTCAACAGACAACGAAACAGCCGCTTTTT